>NC_137772.1:2348353-2492707 GCF_963455305.1 Plecotus auritus
CGTCCTCCCCGGGTCCCAGCTCCTCGTAAGCACACAGCCTCCCTCCCAGGAGGGACGTCTCCCGCAGGGACCAGGGCCGCCGCGCCTCACCCTCATCTAGACTCGGGGACTGCCTGCCCCTGGGATGTGGGAGGCAGCCCCCGGGGTCCTGGGCGGCTCGGCACGACCTGGGCACTGAGTCAGGACAGAGCTGCCGCTGCTGGAACCTGTAAACCCGCAGGCACTCGGGGCTCAGCACCGCCCAGCCGAGCACGGGGGACTGAAACCGCACCGAGTCACGTCCTGATGGAATCACTAGTCCAACAGCTAGTGATTCGGAGGAAAGAACAGAAGGAAGTCACACTATGCACAAACGACATGGACGTTTTCATCAGAAACGATGCAAACCAGAGAACAGTATCCCCAAACCATCCTATGGCCACAAAGATGCCCTTTCCGAAATGAAGGGGCCGCCCAGCCAGGTGGTGCGCCTGGAGATGCGGGGGAGCCCAGCCCGTGTGCCGGGGCAGTAGGAGCAGGTCATAGCGGGCGGACACGGCCAGCCATGGGGGTCCAGTGCCCACAGGGCCAGGCGGCGGGCCCAGCGCTCCCTCCCGGCCAATGGTTTTTCTGCACATTCACTACCACCCACCCCTTGGCCCATCACCCTGATAGGGAGCACCTGAGTTAATCTGAAAAGTAATATTATTTTAGATCTTAGAGCACATGTACTTATGTGAACAGGGGGTTAAGTTTTTCTTAAGTTTCCTTTGCAAGGCTTGTGGAAAGCGTTTGAGGAGGTGACTCAGCTGTGAATACAGCAAGCAGAACTGATACGCAGGGTCAGACTGACCCACCAGGAGTCAAAACATCATCTCATCCACATCATCTCCTCACCATCATCTCCTCACCATCATCTCATCCACATCATCTCATCATCATCTCATCCACATCATCTCCTCACCATCATCTCATCCACATCATCTCATCCACATCATCTCCTCACCATCATCTCATCCACATCATTTCATCACCATCATCTCATCCACATCATCTCATCCACATCATCTCCTCAACATCATCTCATCCACATCATCTCCTCAACATCATCTCCTCATCATCATCTCCTCACCATCATCTCATCCACATCATCTCCTCACCATCATCTCATCCACATCATCTCCTCACCATCATCTCCTCACCATCATCTCCTCACCATCATCTCATCCACATCATCTCATCACCATCATCTCATCCACATCATCTCATCCACATCATCTCCTCAACATCATCTCATCCACATCATCTCCTCACCATCATCTCCTCACCATCATCTCCTCACCATCATCTCATCCACATCATCTCATCACCATCATCTCATCCACATCATCTCCTCAACATCATCTCATCCATATCATCTCCTCACCATCATCTCATCCACATCATCTCCTCACCATCATCTCATCCACATCATCTCCTCAACATCATCTCCTCATCATCATCTCCTCACCATCATCTCATCCACATCATCTCCTCACCATCATCTCATCCACATCATCTCCTCACCATCATCTCCTCACCATCATCTCCTCACCATCATCTCATCCACATTATCTCATCACCATCATCTCATCCACATCATCTCATCCACATCATCTCCTCAACATCATCTCATCCACATCATCTCCTCACCATCATCTCCTCACCATCATCTCCTCACCATCATCTCCTCACCATCATCTCATCCACATCATCTCATCACCATCATCTCATCCACATCATCTCCTCAACATCATCTCATCCATATCATCTCCTCACCATCATCTCATCCACATCATCTCATCCACATCATCTCCTCATCATCATCTCATCCACATCATCTCCTCACCATCATCTCATCCACATCATCTCCTCACCATCATCTCATCCACATCATCTCCTCACCATCATCTCCTCACCATCATCTCCTCACCATCATCTCATCCACATCATCTCCTCACCATCATCTCATCCACATCATCTCCTCACCATCATCTCATCCACATCATCTCCTCACCATCATCTCCTCACCATCATCTCCTCACCATCATCTCATCCACATCATCTCCTCACCATCATCTCATCCACATCATCTCCTCACCATCATCTCATCCACATCATCTCCTCACCATCATCTCCTCACCATCATCTCCTCACCATCATCTCCTCACCATCATCTCATCCACATCATCTCCTCACCATCATCTCATCCACATCATCTCCTCACCATTATCTCATCCACATCATCTCCTCAACATCATCTCATCCATATCATCTCCTCACCATCATCTCATCCACATCATCTCATCCACATCATCTCCTCACCATCATCTCATCCACATCATCTCCTCAACATCATCTCCTCACCATCATCTCATCCACATCATCTCCTCACCATCATCTCATCCACATCAGCTCCTCACCATCATCTCATCCACATCATCTCCTCACCATCATCTCATCCACATCATCTCCTCACCATCATCTCATCCACATCATCTCCTCACCATCATCTCCTCACCATCATCTCCTCACCATCATCTCATCCACATCATCTCATCACCATCATCTCATCCACATCATCTCATCCACATCATCTCCTCAACATCATCTCATCCACATCATCTCCTCACCATCATCTCATCCACATCATCTCATCCACATCATCTCCTCACCACCATCTCATCCACATCATCTCATCCACATCATCTCAACATCATCTCATCCATATCATCTCCTCACCATCATCTCATCCACATCATCTCATCCACATCATCTCCTCACCATCATCTCATCCACATGATCTCATCCACATCATCTCCTCACCAGCATCACATTGCCTGATGCCTGAGGACAGTAGCTGACATCTGCAAACCCTGGGGCTGCCTCCCCTTCCCCTTTATAGTCCCATCCCCTGCCCCTGCTGGGAGACAGGATCCGAATGCTTGTCAGCGCCCTGCCTTCTTGTTTGGCTCAGTAAACGCCTATATGATTCCATCTTGCCTTCGTTATTGGACGCAGTGACAGGCAGCCTGAGCCCCCCAACCCGAGAACAACACCCCACCTGCCAGGCCCTTCACGTCACCCTCCAAAGCAGCCCAAGGCCCCTGCTTACTGCTGCAGCTCCCGCCAGGCACTCCTCTCCTCTCCACCCTGACTCCGTCCCCCTCTCCCCCCAGTGACATCACACCCTGGGTAGGCCCAGCGCCGGGCAGACTCCCAGCTAAGCCGGGCTTCTGTGTCATGCTGCCTCGCCCGCTCTGCTGACCTTACACTCAGCTGGCTCAGTGGCTGAGCACTGACCTATGAACCAGGTCACAGTTCCATTCCCAGTCAGGGCACATGCCCGGGTTGTGGGCTCAATCCCCAGTGTGGGGCGTGCAGGAGGCAGCCCGTCAATGATTCTCTCTCATCATGGATGTTTCTCTCTCTCTCTCCCCCTCTCCCTCCCTCTCTGAAATCAATACAAACGCAATTTTAAAAAGTACTTTAAACTCAGCTGGTCAGACACAAGTTCAGGCTCTCCCACTGCTCCCCATCTGGTCTCTGCCCAGCGCCCCCCCCTCCCCCCGCCATGAGCGGCACAAGCGAGCTGAATCTTGGGCCCCAGGGACTCTGCCCTTCTTCTTCCCAGACACACCCCCACCTGCTGCCTCCTCTCCGTCCCCACGGCCTGAGCTGGGTGACCTCTGGCCAGGGCTATGCCTCTGTCCCCTGAGCTGCCTGGGACTCTCCAAGTCAGTGTCTCAGAACCCCAGTCTGCTCAGTCACCTCCACCCCTCACAGCTGTCTATGTCTTAAAATAAACACATACCTACTGTGTGCACCTTTACCTCCGCCAGGAACCACCCCTCCAGTGAGCGCTGGGCCCGTCCATCCCACCAGCCAGACCGTGAGCCCTGGTGTCTGCTGGCCAGGAAGTCCCAGGACAACCTGCACGCAAGCCCTGGCAGGTGGCTCAGCTGCTTGGAGCATCGTCCATGCACCAAAAAGGTGGCAGGTTCAATTCCCAATCAGGGCACGTACCTCGGTTGCAGGTTCAGTTCCCGGTGGGGGTGTGTATGGGAGGCAACCAATCGGTGTTTCTCTCTCACATCAATGCTATCCTCGGACGCTGACCGGTCTTCTCAGTGGTTAGAGCATCAGCCCATGGACCGAAGGATTGCGGGTTTGATTCCCAGTCAAGGGCACTGACCTTGGTTGCAAACTCAATCCCTGGCCCCGGCCGGGTCATGTGCGGGAGGCAGCCCGTCGATGTGTGTCTCTCACATCGATGTTTCTCTTTCTCCTCCCACCTCCCTCCCTTCCACTCTCTCTAAATAAATAAAAATAAAAATCACTGGAAAAAATATTAAAACTACCCCAGAGGCTCACACACGCCCCCAGCAGACATCTCTCTGAACGAAGAAAGCAGAATCCTGAGTCACACGCCTCCTTAAACGCCAGCGGGAAGCCGGGTGGTGAGAATACTGTCATCCCCCAAACACCCGGGTAACCAGGTTACCCAGCGTGTCTGGAACGGAGCCCGGAGATTTTCCAGGATCTGTGAATCCAAACACGTCCGGGAGCCTGGCAGGCCCACGTGTGCCTGTGGGCACGGCCTCCGTGGACTCATCAGCGAGGGCGGGCGTTGGGAGCTACGTGCCCGGGGCCACGGGGACGCACAGAGGGGAGAAGTGTCCTCTGGACTCGCAGGCTCATGGGGACCCGTGAGAGGCCAGAGGTTCCTGGCGGAGAGGAAGCCCACAGAGCCGTGTGGGAGGAGGAGGCCTGGCACACGTCCTGCGGAGTCCGAGAGGCCGCGCGATTCCTCCACCTGGGTGACATGGGGTGCAATGTGCCCCCCAGTGCGCATCGTGGGTGTGGAACCTGAGACCTGCCCCCGGGGCCCGACCTGCTCTTCCCACGCCCTGCGGGCGACCGTGATGCGCTCGGCATGACGCTCGGTTCAGCCCGTGCCTTCGCTTGCAGGGGTCCTCAAACGACGGCCCGCGGGTCACGTGCGGCCCGCCGAGGACATGGATCCGGCCCGCCGGGGGCCGCTGCCTGTCCTGCTTAGCAGCCGACGCGTCCCGGGCCCGCAGTGCGCATAGGAATTTGTTCATAGTTGTTTTTTTTAAACTATAGTCCGGCCCTCCAGCGGTCTGAGGGACAGGGAACTGGCCCCCTGTTTAAAAAGTGTGAGGATCCCTGGTGCCTCGCCATCGCCAAGTCCAGCAAAGGCCGTTTGGATCACATGTGCCCGGACGGCTTTGCCCTGGGGCGCTATTTACAGCTCTGTGCTGACAGATTGGGCCCTCAATTAACGGGCAGTTTATCTCCCCCATGTCCTCAGGCACTCGCCAGGCCTGGCTCTCGTCTGTTAATCTGGGGCGGAAGCTGCGTGACCCAGCACCGTCCCTGCCACGGCCCTGGCCCTGGCCCTGGCCTCCCGGGCTGTAAAGTGAGGCTGGATTAGAGGATCCTTGCTTAAGCCCCGCTGCACGGCGATTTCCCTCCCGGGTGGCCGTGCCCAGGGAGGGCCCGACACGGGTCAGGACACAGGCCGCCGTGCCGACAGGACTCCATTACAAAGTGCTTAAGGGCTTAGGATCCCGGAGGAGGCCGTGAGCTGTGCTGACAAGAACAGTTACTGGTGCTCCAGCCCGTTTGGCTCTGTGGGTAGAGCTTCAGCCCTCGGACTGAAAGGGTCACAGGTTCGATTCTGGTCAAGGGCACGTACTCGGTGCCCAGCCCTGGTCGGGGCACATGCAGGAGGCAACCCATCCATGTGCCTCTCCCACATGGGTGTTTCTCTCTGCCTTTCCCTCTCTCTCCCACTTCCCTCCAAACCAATGGGATAATGTTCTCAACAAACCCTCTGACCTGCCCCGCCCCCGGTGGGCCTTCACCCAGGCGGGATCCATCACATCAGGCCCTCCATCTGCAAAGTAACGTCACTGAAGTACACAGACCCCCTCCGTCCCCTCAGATGACAGCGCACCTCGTGGTGTTAGCATGGTCACCGAGGCCGGCACAGGTACAGAGACCAGGTAGACTCCTAGACTCGCTGGGAGACGAGATGGTGGGACCCTGGACCACTCCTAGACCCGCTGGGAGACGAGATGGTGGGACCCTGGACCACTCCTAGACCCGCTGGGAGACGAGATGGTGGGACTCTGGACCACTCCTAGACCCGCTGGGAGACGAGATGGTGGGACCCTGGACCACTCCTAGACCCGCTGGGAGACGAGATGGTGGGACCCTGGACCACTCCTAGACCCGCTGGGAGACAGATGGTGGGACCCTGGACCACTCATAGACTCGCTGGGAGACGAGATGGTGGGACTCTGGACCACACGCTTCAGAAAGCCGGTCCCCAAAGCGAGCATCCCGCTTATGCCCACTAGATGGCGCCCTGGCCCGCCCACCCATCTTCCTCCCCGCAGGGGGAAATCTGTGGGTTGCAGCGAGAAAGGCGAAAGCACCTTACGGGAGAGGGCAAACATTTAATGATCGTGCTGCCGATAATCGTTTCCATTTGGGGGGAAAAATTATATGAATCCGAACTTGGCTCTAGCTCATCATAGTAACAGTAATTTTATCTTCCCACAAACATCGTCTGAAAAACTCCAAGCTGAGTGATGGCCGTTTAGTTATTTGTAACAACTCTGACATCAAAAATAGATCCGGCGACAAAGCGGCATCCAACAGACCGTCAAACCTCAGAGGGAAGGCAGGGGAGGATGGGTGAGGGGGTAAGAGATCAACCGAAGAACTCGTAGGCATGTAAGCATACCCAAAGGACACAGACCATAGGGGGGTGGGGCCTGGGCTGGGGCAGGGGCGGGGCCTGGGCTGGGAGAGGTCAATGAGGGGAAAGGGGGGCATAGGTAACACTTCCAATAATAAGAATTTTTTTAAGTACAAATTAGCAGGCACAGAATAGTCCTGGGGGTGCCAAGTACAGCATAGGGAACAGTCCATGATATTATGCTAACGAGGCCTGGGGTTAGATGGCACGAGACTTATTGGGTGATCCCTTTGTGAGTTACCTAAATGTCCAGTCACTGGGTTGTGCACCTGAAATTATACTGTACCTCAATTCTAATGGGAAAAAAATTTAATATTATTTTTAAATGTTCAAAATATTTTTAATATTATTTTTAAATGTGTGTATGTGTGTGTGTGTGTGTGCACGCACATGCACGTGTGTGGTTAATTGCATGTGTCCCCGGCTGGGAGTGATACCCAGGAGTCTGGTCAAACAGCAGCGAGGCCGGTGTGCAGCTGGGGAGGGCCTGCACCCACTCTTCAGGCCCAGCGTCTGCACTTAGAAGTCACCGGGCCCTTAGACCTTCTGTTGAGAACACAGTGAGCCCAGAGGGGACCTTTAGCTGCTCCCCGACACGGTGAGGAGGGGGCACCGCCTCTGTCCGCTGCAGTGCCCGCGCTCGGCAGCAGAGAGCGCCTGGGGCTTCCCGCTCCCTCCTGGCCCCCCGCCAGCGGTGCCGGGAACCGCAGGGAACTGACCGCGGCCAGCGGGAGGCCAGTGGGAGGCCAGCGGGGGGCCAGCAGGGGGCCAGCGGGAGAAAGGGCCTTTGTCCGCCCGGCGCTCTCACGGCCCCGCCGCGCAGGCAGGGAGACAGCAGGCACTGTCCCTCTGGCCCCGTGTGACCGGCAGGATGGGACATCTGTGCACAGAAGGCTCCGGGGAGGCGGGGGCACCGCTCGGCGTCCTTCCCGGGACAGGAAGCAGGAACCGGGAACAAACAGCCGGAGGAAGCACAGGCCACCCCCCGCCGGGCGCGCCGCCAGCCGGCCAGTGCCCAGCCTCGGCCTCCGCCTCCGGGTGCTCACCGTGTCCGGGGTCCTAGTGGGAGCCGCTTCCCTGCCCGGCTGCCCTCAGGACCAGGAGGCACTGGCCCCTGAGCCCGCCCGCTGCTCCCCGTGCCTGCAGGCCCCCTCCCCTCCCCTCACCACCCACCCCTCCCCCTGAGCCCGCCCACTGCTCCCCGTGCCTGCAGGCCCCCTCCCCTCCCCTCACCACCCACCCCTCCCCCTGAGCCCGCCCGCTGCTCCCCGTCCCTGCAGGCCCCCTCCCCTCCCCCCACCACCACCCCGAGCCCGCCCGCTGCTCCCCGTCCCTGCAGACCCCCTCCCCTCCCCTCACCACCCCCCCCCCGCCCCGTGAGCCCGCCCACTGCTCCCCGTCCCTGCAGACCCCCTCCCCTCCCCTCCCCTCCCCACCCCCCCCCCCGTGAGCCCGCCCACTGCTCCCCGTCCCCGCAGGCCCCCTCCCCTCCCCCCACCACCACCCTCCTGTGAGCCCACCCACTGCTCCCCGTCCCCCGCAGGCCCCCTCCCCTCCCCTCACCCCAACCCCCGTGAGCCCACCCACTGCTCCCGTGACCTGCAGGCCCTCCCTGTGCAGGCGGGGACCCTGCACACAGGACTCACTGCTCCCATGTCCTGCAGGCCCCCTCCCCTCCCCCACCCACCCCCACTCCCCCCCCCCCCCGTGAGCCCACCCACTGCTCCCCCCGCCCCCGTGAGCCGGCCCACTGCTCCCCGTCCCGGGTGAGGGGAACCCCGGGACCACATCGACACAGGCCCCGTGTTCAGAGCAAACACTTGTAAATGCAGCCGCCGCTAGAGGAGGAACCTGACCCCTGACCTCACTGTGCCCGGAAACCCGTGTCCAGCTCATCAGACGGGGTGTCAGGCGCTGTCTCACCCCGGGGTGGGGGTCGGCTGTCTCACCCACAGGGAGCGGGGCCATGCACGGCTCACCCTGCGCTGAGGGGGTGGGGGTGGAGAAACTGCTTCCTAGGTTGTACTGAGCCCCAGGATGCCAGCCCTGCTCAGGTTGGGGGGCGTCCCGCTGTGTCCCTGCTCAGGTTTGGGGGTGTCCCGCTGTGTCCCTGCTCGGGTTTGGGGGCGTCCCGCTGTGTCCCTGCTCAGGTTTGGGGCGTCCCGCTGTGTCCCTGCTCAGGTTTGGGGCGTCCCGCTGTGTCCCTGCTCGGGTTTGGGGGCGTCCCGCTGTGTCCCTGCTCAGGTTGGGGGCGTCCCGCTGTGTCCCTGCTCAGGTTTGGGGGTGTCCCGCTGTGTCCCTGCTCAGGTTTGGGGCATCCCGCTGTGTCCCTGCTCAGGTTTGGGGCGTCCCGCTGTGTCCCTGCTCAGGTTGGGGGCGTCCCGCTGTGTCCCTGCTCAGGTTTGGGGGTGTCCCGCTGTGTCCCTGCTCAGGTTGGGGGCGTCCCGCTGTGTCCCTGCTCAGGTTTGGGGCGTCCCGCTGTGTCCCTGCTCAGGTTTGGGGCGTCCCGCTGTGTCCCTGCTCAGGTTTGGGGCGTCCCGCTGTGTCCCTGCTCAGGTTTGGGGCGTCCCGCTGGGCCGGGCAGCGTTTTCCAGGTGCACAGGAGTGGCGCCCCGTGTGCCCAGAGAAGCAGGCCCAGCGCAGCTCCAGAAGGCCTTCGTGGGCGGGGAGATGCCTCGGTGTCCAGCCGAGGGGTGGGAGGTGCCGGGGGCACAGCTGGCCCTGGGAGGGGGGGTGCGGGCGGGCGAGGGAAGGGCCTCCGACGCCGAGAGCAGGGAGCGGGATGGAGTCGTCATGGGGGAGGACGGGCCGCCCGGCTCGGAGGAAGGAGGACGGCCCTGCCCGGCGTCCTGCCCACGGGCACCCGGTGGCGGCACCAGCCTCCGTGCGAACAGAGGGCCTGGCGCTGGGAAGAGGCCGGTGGTTGTTGAGTGACCGAGTGACACAGCAGCCAGACCCCAGCCCCGGCCGCACAGGCAGGGACGGACGGGCACACTCCCCGGCCTCCGGTCCCCCCGACAGCGGAGGACCCCTCGTGAACTGCTTTTCGAGGGTCACCCCTTCAGGCTCGCAGCCTGTGAGTCAGGGGGAGACCCAGAGATTTCGCGAGGAGGGTCTTCGTTTACGCCAGCGAGCGGCCCTGCCCGTGACAGCCCGAGTCACAGCGGGGCCCCCACCGTCTGCAGGTGGGGAAACCGAGGCACGGCTGCCTGGTCCTGCGGGCCTGGGCTCACCTGACCCCACGGGGAACCCACCTTCTGACTCTGGCTGACGCGGGGCATCGCCTCGTGCGCATCTGCATGGGAAGATCTCCTGGCACGAGTGGACGGGGACCCCAACCTCAGGGGGGGATGGGGGACCCTGACCTCAGGGGGGATGGGGGGCCCCCTCAGGGGGGACGGGGGACCCCAACCTCAGGGATCGACAGGGGGCCCCAACCTCAGGGGGGGACAGTGAGCCCCGACCTCAGGGGGGAATGGGGGGCCCCCTCAGGGGGGACGGGGGACCCCAACCTCAGGGGTGGACGGGGGACCCCAACCTCAGGGATCGACAGGGGGCCCCAACCTCAGGGGTGGACGGGGGACCCCAACCTCAGAGGGGATGGTGAGCCCCGACCTCAGGGGTGGACAGTGAGCCCCGACCTCAGGGGAAGTGGGGGGCCCCCTCAGGGGGGACGGGAGACCCCGACCTCAGGGGGGGATGGGGAGCCCCCTCAGGGGTGACGGGGGACCCCGACCTCAGGGGGGGATGGGGAGCCCCGACCTCAGGGGTGCACAGTGAGCCCCAACCTCAGGGGGGACGGTGAGCCCCGACCTCAGGGGAAGTGAGGGGCCCCCTCAGGGGGGACAGGGGACCCCGACCTCGGGGGGGGACGGTGAGCCCTGACCTCAGGGGGAGATGGGGGGCCCCCGACCTCAGGGGGGACGGGGCCCTGGGCCACATCGGGAAGGAGAGCAGTCACCGTTGGTGGTGACGGTGGGGTTTCCTCTCCATCTGGCAGGAGCTGCCCGAGGAGGACGGGGGTCAGCGCCGCCCCGCCCCCAGCCCCTAGGAGAGAGCCTGGCACCCAGCAGGCACCGGGGCTCTGTGGAGTGGGTGCACCAGGGTCACCACGGAGAGGGTTTGGGGTCCTGGGGTGGGGGGAGTCTCGCCCCCTCCCGGGTCCCGATGGAACAAGGTCCCCATGTGGGGACGCACAGGACCTGGGGCCACTCACACCTGGAGGGACTCAGGGAGCCGCCAGGCGCGGGGCAGGCTGTGCTGGGCAGGGGCACCTGTGGGGCCTGTGGAGAGAGCTCGCTCCCCCTGAGCCCCCCAGCAGCCCCTCCCCCACCCCACCTCAGCGCCCCAGGGGCACACGGGGCTCAAAGGGCAGTCCCCAACCTGCCTGCCTGTGGGCTCTGAGGACCCGCACACAGTGAGCTCTTCGTTATAAAAATAAATTGTCCTCCCAGCCAGCCTGGGAGCCAGCAGGTCAGGGTGCGATTCCCAGTCAGGGCACAGGCCCCCGTGTGGGGCGTGCAGGAGGCAGCCGATCAAGGTTTCTCTCACCACTGATGTTTCTCTCTCTCCCTCTTTCTCTAAAAATCAATTCAAACCTGCCCTAACCGGTTTGGCTCAGTGGATAGAGCGTTGGCCTGTGGACTGAAGGGTCCCGGGTTCGATTCCCGTCAAGGGCATATACCTTGGTTGCGGGCACATCCCCAGTAGGAGGTGTGCAGGAGGCAGCTGATCGATGTTTCTCTCTCATCCATGTTTCTAACTCTCTATCCCTCTCCCTTCCTCTCTGTAAAAAATCAATAATAAAAATATATTAAATAAATAAATATATAAAAATCAATTCACACCCGTATTTAAAAAAGAATATTCTCTTAGCAACATCGCCCCAGGAATAAAGATTTCCAGAGGAAAAAGATAAAGAACCCTCACAACAGGACAGGAGCACTGGGATCCCTGCTCATGTCCCGTGCCAACTGTGAAGGAATGTCTGGGTCTCAGATGGCGACTCACACCTTTCCCTGGTAGGAGGCTGCGTGGGGGCACGCGCGTGTGCTGGGTAGCGGCTAGAATGGGCACCACCCACAGACCACGGGGACGGGGCAGAAGGGAGCGGGCAGGAGCAGGAGGGAGCGGGCAGGGGCAGGAGGGAGCGGCCGGGGGCAGGAGGGAGCGGCCGGGGGCAGGAGGGAGAGGCCAGGGCAGGAGGGAGAGGCCAGGGCAGGAGGGAGAGGCCAGGGGCAGGAGGGAGAGGCCAGGGGCAGGAGGGAGCGGCCAGGGGCAGGAGGGAGCGGGCAGGGGCAGGAGGGAGCGGCCAGGGGCAGGAGGGAGCGGCCAGGGGCAGGAGGGAGCGGCCAGGGGCAGGAGGGAGCGGGCAGGGGCAGGAGGGAGCGGCCAGGGGCCTGGCTCACACCTCTTCGGCAGAGGCCCCTGACTTAGCAGGTGTCGCTGGAAGGACCCTCAGGGGTCAGCAAAGTCCTCCCTCGCCCACCAGGCTCCAGCCCCTGCAGGCGGGCTGCCCAGGTGCCACGCCCACAGGAGACACCTCGCCCAGGCCTGCGCCACCCGCACAGACCTCAGGAGCCCTGGCATTTCCCAACCATTTATTTCATCTCGCAGAAACGGACACACAGGTGTCACAGCGCGGGCCCGGGTGGAAGGACGAAGCGATGGTGAATACACCCGCTGCAGGCACAGCGTCAGCCGCCCGACGGCGCCCTGACAGTGGGCTCGTCCACTGAGCGGCGACACTGCAGGCCGCGGGGAGCCTGGACCGCGTGGGAGACTTCAGCCCACGTGCGCGCACGGAGCCTTCCGTGTCCGGTCCCCTCACAGCGAGTCCCGAAGCCCGTGGGAGGCGCCGGGGGCCAGCTGGGCGCTGGGGCTGGCGCGGCCCTGGTTGGGTGGGGAGAGGACGCGGCCACCCCCACCAGGGCAGATGCAGCCGTGCACATGCACTCCCTCGGCTCTCACCGGCTCCTCTGAAGAACAGCAACGCGGAGGGAGGGCGGGGAGAAGAACAACATCTGCTTTTTAACCCCAAATGAAGCATTCTGTAAGCTAGGAAGGGTCTGAAACAGGACAGAACGCGAAGTGACACTTCCGTTTACCACTCAGGGGTTACCACCGGTCAGGTCCCGAAACCCACCCTGCCAGGCGGAAGCCACAGGAGCTCCCCCAACGCCTCTCCCAGGTCAGTGACCAGGGCCAGCAGGTTAGCCCGCGGCCCCCGGCTTTCCCGAGCAACAGCGGGGTGAACAGAAACGGAGCAGACGGTTCCCGCGTCTGCAGCAAAGCGAGTGCAGGTAATACAAGTTTTCACTCAGCCGCCAAGGGTTTCCACAGCGTCCACTCTCCTAACGGGCAAGAAGCGCGAGTGAAGACGCCAAGTTCCAAGCCCAGGGCTGGGGCCGGCCCAAGTCCAGGGGCAAAAACAGAAAGAAAACGAAGACGCTTCCGGCCGGTCCCTTGGGTCCCACGTGAACCTTGGCTGACAACACAAAGTCACTGCTTGTCCACACGCGGAACCATCACGCCCCGGTCCCCAGTCGCCCCGGCAGGACGGGGGAGCGCGGTGTCATGAACGCATTAGCCTCGTTGGACGACTGATCCAGGATGGGAAATCGTTTTACACCAACTGCTGTTCGAAGGAGGGTTGGGTCTGGGCCAAGAACATTACATTGCACGGGACACGTCCTTCCTGGACCATCAGTGCTCCGTGCCCAGCACCTGCCCCCCCGCCCCCGCCTTGTCCCCCCGCCCCCCAGCATCTCCAATCAACACGCCAGGTCGTCGCTTTCCCGTCTCATTGGCGCAAACCTGCGGCTTCACCCCCGGAACTGCCCCCAAAGCAAAATAAACTGGTCCCCGTGGCCTGCAGCGGTAAACTTCCTAGGAAAGACCTCCCAAGGAGTGTCACAGGGGTAGCCGTGTGGGCTCGCTGTTCAGGAATGCAAACATCAGCCTGGTCCCCGTCCTAGAAAGACGCTCGCACCGTCATCAGATTCCAGAGATGGGCGCTGCCCGAGGAAAGGGGGTATGGAAACGAACACGATGTGTGTCCTCCCGCTGGGAGCTCCGCCGTGGGGTTCCCGTCGCCGTGACGAAGGCCAGCGCAGCCAGGCCACACGCCGCCTGTGTCCCTCCTTCCTAAGATGAGGAACCGACTCGCCAGCATCGCCACCTCAGGTCTGACCGAATTGTCAACCGCTCCCTCCCTCTGGCACAAGCTTTGGATTCGATCAAGCGGATCACGTCCAAACATGTTAACGGATAACTCTCGTAACCACAGACCTTACCAAGCCCAGCCCTTCCCACAGTCCGCCACGTGACTCCCTCCACGGGGTGAACAGGTAAGTAATGCTGAGCGGGGCATGCGGTCATCGGAGCAAGGATTTCATCCTCCAACTGCAACCGACAGGGAGCGCTGTCTGTCCGCCTCGGAGACGTCAGGCGTTGAGTGACCAGGGAGGGAGAGCCCACCGGCTTCCAGTCCCCGTGTTCTGCGAAGCAGTGAGTGTCGCGCGCACCATTAGGAAACGTGGGCGTCCACCTGCAGGCCTGCCGTGCACATGCGTGTGATGGCCCCTCGTGTCCACAGGCTGGTTGTCAACTCTGCCACGTGTTCTGAGGATGACGTTTCTAAACATCCACCCCCTCCCCAGGATCACATCATCCGCACCCAGCATCCCCGCCGGGTCCCCAGGGGCCGCGTGCTCGGCCTCAGCACGGTCAGCAGCCGTGCATTTCAGCTTCCTTGGGGGGAACAATTCTTCCTTTGAGTCCATCACAAAACACAGACGTGGTGCCGAAACCGGTGTGGCTCAGTGGATAGAGCGTCGGCCTGCGGACTGAAGGGTCCCGGGTTCGATTCCGGTCAAGGGCATGTACCTTGGTTGCGGGCACATCCCCAGTGGGAGGTGTGCAGGAGGCAGCTGATCGATGTTTCTCTCTCATCGATGTTTCTAGCTCTCTATCCCTCTCCCTTCCTCTCTGTAAAATATCAATAAAATATATTAAAAAAAAAAACACAGACGTGGCCCAGGGGTTGAGCGTCCACCTATGAACCAGAAGGGCAGAGTTCGATTCCCCAGGTCAGGGCACAGGCCTGGATTGTGGGCTCAATCCCCAGTGATGGGGGGGGGGGGGCGTGCAGGAGGCAGCCCATCAATGATTCTCTCTCATCACTGATGCTTCTATCTCGCTCTCCCTCTCCCTTCCTCTGAAATCTATAAAAAATATTTGAGAGAGAGAGAGAGAGCTCACAGCCCTCACCAAAGGCTCTTGCCGTAGGGGGCACCCACCAAAATTCGAGCAGTGGTGGCGGGAACCTCTCTGACTTAGTGGGTGAGAAAGGGCTTAGCAGCTGCCACCTTAACCCTCCAGCCCAAACAGGTGTGGCTCCTCTGCGGCTGCGTGGACAGAGTTCACCTGGGCCTACCTGACCTTTCAACTCCCGGCACGCTGCTCACCAGTAAGGCAAGGTGCCCGTGGGACCCCAGTCTGCGTCCTGTACACCCAGGACCTCCCGGGTGCCCTGTAGGTGCCGGCTGGCCCGCCCTGAGGCATCCCCTTTTGATCACCCCCCTCCCCAAGCTGTCTCTCTGGGAGGTTACCTGTCTGAGCACACGCACAGCCTACACCTGATGCCAAGGGCAGAGCTAAGCAAAGCGAAGGGAAAGGCGATGCGCAACGGGGAGGCGGGCCGTAGAGCAGCAGCGCAGAGTCCTGGAGGCCGAGCTGCCAGCTCGCACCTCCAAAGCCTTAAATGACCCGGTGGCAGCGCCCTACCCGCGACTCTCCCCCTCCTCCACTCCTGACGGGAACCTGGGCCCAGGAGGCCTTCCCTGCCCAGGGCTGTCCAGGGGGTGAGGGAGGGGACGCCCAGGGGACCCGGCCCATCCTACGCAGCGCCCTCCTCGCCTCTGTCCAGCTTCTCTGGCAGGTTGAGCACGAAGGGAAAGAGCGCGCCCCGCACGTCCAGGGGCCCGCTCAGCGCCTCGGCCTCCACGCTGTCCTCCGCGCCCACGTCCCCGCCGGGCTCGCCGTCCCGCGGGGGCACGAAGCGCCAGGTGCCCGCGCGGCTCACGCAGTAGATGCTGCCGCCCAGCGCCGCGCAGCGGAAGGGCTGCTGGCCCCACCCCGACGGCGCGCCAGGGAGCCGCAGGTGCGCGGCGCGGCAGCTCCACCGCTTGGCCAGGCAGTGGTAGCGCAGCACGCGCACCCCGCCGGCCTGCGGCTGCCCCGCCGCCTGCGCCTCCCCGCGGGCCCCGCGCAGGTCGAAGCGGTAGATGCAGCCGCCCAGCGCGACCATGTCGGCCGAGCGCTCGCGGCCGCTGCTGCCCGGGCACTCCTGCCACTCGTCGCGCCGCGGGTCGTACTTGAGCAGGCGGTAGAAGAGCGAGCCCCCGGACACGTAGATCTCGCCGTTGCAGATGGCGGCCTCGTGCGCCACGGCGAAGGCGCCGCGGGGCAGAGGGGCCACGGCGGCCCAGCGGTCGGCGCGCGGGTCGTAGCGCTCCACGCTCAGCAGGCACTCGCCGCCCACGGCGTACAGGTGGCCGTCCAGGGCCAGCAGCTGCAGCTGCGAGCGCGCCTGGCGCAGCGGCCGCACGGCGCTCCAGCGGTCGGTGGCCGGGTTGTAGCAGAAGACCTGGTCCGAGGGCCGCGCGCGGCCGTCGGGGCCCGCGGGCGCCACGCCACCGGCCACGAAGAGGTAGTTGTAGAGCACGCACAGGCCGCAGCCCCGCGCCGGCGCGCCCTCGGGCAGCCGCGTCAGCTCCCGCCACTCGCGGGCCACCTCGTGCCAGCAGTAGACGGCGGCGTCCCCGCGGCCCTCCGCGTCCCCCGACGGGCTCTGCGGCCGGCTGCCCGCGCGCTCCCCGGCCGGCCCCAGCGCGGCGGCCAGCAGGCGGGCCCGGCCGGCGCCCAGGCGGCGGCGCAGCAGCAGGTCTCGCTCGGCGCCCGACAGGCGCCCGAACACGGCGGGCTCGCGCAGCACCTCCAGGTAGTGGTCGCTCATGAAGCGGTAGGCGGCGTCGCGCAGCTCCGTCAGCCGCTGCCGCTTGGCCGCGCTCAGCACCTCCAGGCAGTTGGCGAGGCTCAGCTGCGGCGCCACGGCCTCGGTGGCGCGCTGCGCGGCGCAGGGCAGCTGCAGGCGGCGCGCGCCCGCCACCACCTCCGCCACGTTGTCGGGCCGCACGCCCGCCATGCGCCCGCTGTACGCGTAGGCCAGCAGCAGCCGCAGCGCCGCCCAGCCCACGCCGGTCACCCGCAGCACGTCGCGGGACGCGCGCGCGCGGAAGTAGTCGCTGCGCGCCGCCAGCACCGCCTTGTGCGCCCGCAGCCGGCGACCAGACACCTCGATGACCAGGTCCGGCTCCCCGTGCGCGGGCCCGACGCCGGGGGGCAGAGGCGCGGGGTCCCCGGCCTCCTCTGGGGATGCGGGCTCCTCCGGGGACGCGGCCTCCTCCAGGGACGAGGGCTCTTCCTGGGACGAGGGCTCCTCCGGCGACGCTGCGCTGCAGACGTCCCACTGCCTCTCCACCACCCGCCGGCCGCTGCGGCACGGGGGCGGGGAGGCCGCTGCGCCCTTGGCGGCGGAAGCGCGGGACTGCAGTGGGGACTCGTCCCCGGAGCTGAAGCACAGGGAGGCGCCCAGGCTGCAGGGTGACTGCGCCGGGGACGGGGACGCGGCACCCTCCCCCCAGGCCGCGTCCGGCGACTGCAGGCTGCCCTCTCCCGGAGCCTCGGGCGCGCTGCCGCCTCCCCCTGTCTGGCCGCGCGCTCCCTGCGCCACGGTGCCCCTGGGATCCGGCCCTTGGCCCGGGTCATCCCCAGGGTAGAGGACACAGGGGGCCACCGGGTTCTCCATGGCAGCGCCCCTCCACTCAGGAGCCCACCATGACCTTGGGCGGCTCAAGGTCCAGGGTTCCCCTGGGGCTTCCGGCCTCGGTGGGCTCTCCGGGCGCGCGCTCAGGTTTCACTCCCGCTCCCACACTCTGGTTGTTGCTCCTGGGCGGTTCCCCTCGCCCCCTCCCCACCCGCCTCTCCTTCAAAGAGGGCGTGTCAGCCCCAGGGCACCCGCTAAGGTGACCCTCGGCGAGCCCTGTGCGGAGGTCTCTGCGGCTCAGCCCCAGGCCGGGTGGTGAGCCTGTTAGTGCCCAGGACAGTCCTGGCGGGCCTGCGCCTCTGGGGCCCCCTCTGCAGACCCGGGCTGTCAGGTGCACGTGACTAACCCGGGCGGGCCCCCTCCTCCTGTGTCCAGCGTCACTGCTTTACACTCCATCACCTCGCGCCCCGAAAACCCCGGGGGGCTGAGACGGGGTGTCCACTCAGAACTCGGCCTTTAACTCCGTCTTTTGTAAACAGGCCCCCGGGAGCTTCCTTTCTGGGGCTGCCATTTGTCATTGGGGGTCACGAAACATCAGCTCCCCTTGTGTCCCGGCGTCAGCAGCTCTGGTGTCCTTCCCTCACTGGCCAGGTGCGCGCTGGGAGAACAGAGTCAGCTGCAGCTCACTCATCAGCCGGCCTGGTGTGCGCTTCCTCTGGGGGCGGCGGCGGTTCCCTCTGACCCCACGGCATCCTGGTCCGGCTCCTGTGGGGGAGAGGAAGTGTGAGCCTGCGCATCTGGGGTGTTTGTGTCAGTGGGGTCGCCACACTTCCCGCATCACAGCTCAGGTCATAGCTGTCCATACTGGGGGGAGGGACCCTGACTTCTTCCTGCCGGACAGTGCTGACCGCGCACAGAGTTACAGGGGTTTAAACAATGCCCTCGCCCACCCCCTTCCCCCCCCCCACCATGTGGGGGCCTGTGAAGGGGAACTGGGTGCAGGAAATGGGCTCATGGCAGCACGTGGGGGACAAAGCGCTGAGCTGTCCCGTCCCTTCCGTTCACCTGATGGTGGGCTCCAGGGGAAGTGCGCACCTGGGGAAGCTCGGCTGACCCTCCTCAGTTCTCCTTTTTTGATCCTCCTCACCTGAGGCTATTTTCCCGTTGATTTTTGGAGAAAAGTGGGGGACAGAGGGGAAGACAGAAACATCGACGGGTTGCCTCCTGCATGCGCCCCAACCAGGTCCTGGGCGGGGGAGGAGCCTGCAACCCAGGTATGTGCCCTTGATCAGAATGGAACCCAGGACACTTCTGAGTGTGTGTAGGGGGAGTAGGGGGGGGGCTCTAACCACTGACCAACACTGGCCAGGGCACCTTATTCCATTCGTTACGGGTGGCACTTCCTGCGTCTCTCTCCCCCAGGCCCTTAGCTCCCACGCAGCCCCAGCAGATGGGGCGCAGGGCGGGGTACCTCCCTGCAGAGCGGGACCTCCCTGCAGGGCCTCAGCCCCTCCGAGCCTGTTGCATGGCCCCCTCTTGGAACTGTGTGTCTGGGAACCTCAGGGAAGCTTCTCTCCCCAAAGCCCCGTCGTGCAGCGAGAGAGAAGCAGAGGAAACCAACCCACATCAAACAAATGATGAACCCCACGCCCAGAAGGCCCGGCAGGCAGAGGCGAGACGCTGCGGGCGAATCACAAAATACACCAAGAAAAGGCCTCTCCCAAAGCGGCGCAGCCTTCCTGGGGCTCCGGAGCCGGGAAGGGGGGGCAGCGGCCTAGGACCCAGGGTGCTCTAGCTTCCCAAGGAGGAGGAAGGCAAGAGGCAGCCCCACCCGGCTCAGGGTCTCCCCAGATGCCTGCACCTCAGGGGAGACCACAGGACACGTAGCCACCTTCCCCAGCATCTCCTGGTTCTCTGCTCGGCGTTCTTCACACCGGGCCCTGGTCCTGGGCTGAGTGTGTGTGTGTGTGTGTGTGTGTGTGTCTGCTCGTCCTGCTCCTGTGTGACTAACACACTCTCCGATTATTCTTAGAAGTAAGTGTCTCCGAGCTGGGAAGGCGACATTCAATGCCCTCTCTCTCTCTCCGCCCAGACATCTTCAACAATAACTCGCTGGCGCAGCTGCTCTGTGGGAGGCACCGTCTGGGGTCACAGGGAGCCGTGAGAAATGCTGAGCGTAACCGGAGCCCTGCCCGCCCCGGGTCGGGGTCGTGGGACGCTGAGCTCAGGGGACAGGCCGCTGTTTGCTCAGCTGTGCGGCCGCCAGGATGCTCTCGCTGCCCCCTTCTCGGTGGCCGTGTGCACCTGCAGGGGCAGAAGCCCGGCCCGCGGGGACCGAGGGAGGACACGCGAAGCCGGCCCAGGTCTGAGCCAAGTTCCTGCCTGGTCCCAAGGCCTGGCTGTCGTTCCGGGGCTGGGTAGGGAGACGTGACGGGAACTGGCTGTCTCCCCCCAAACGCACACGGACCGTAATAAAGTCAGAGGCCAGCCCCCACCTGGCTCGTCCTTTGAACATTTCTGTGCCAAACAGAGGGTCGTGACCTCAGCCGACGGTGCTGCTTTCTTTACACTTTGGCCTGGAAAAGGGTCCCGGGCCGTCCCGGTGGTCTTCCCGTCTTCACAGCGCCAACGTCAAGGCAGGAAGGGGCCACCCTTAAAGCAGGGGGGAGGACACACGGGGGGCAAGGGCGGGCTTACAGTTGTGCGCATGGAAATAATACAGTAAGAACACGGCAAGGACACACCGCTTCACGTGCTCACAGCTACACAGCCACTGTGCCGGCCCTGAGGCAGGGGCTCTGGCTCCGTGATGAACAGACCGGAAGCAGCCCGTCTCCCCTATGTTCCCGCCCCCATGCAGGTCCCCGCGTGGTCCCAACCAGGAGCCTCCTCCCACCTGCTCCCCACACACTCCCGGCTGGCACCCTGGGCCCTGCAGACACACGGACGACGTCAGGGATGCTGTGACGGCCGGTGGCAGCCATGCCCAGACCGCCAGCCCTCCGCCCCTGGGCAGCCGTCCGGAAGGTGGTCCCCCAGCCCCTGCAGAGCAGACGGCCCCATTCCCAGGACGCATGGCCCCCCATGGCAGAGCCCGGTCCTTTCCAGATGGACAGTGGGGGCTCCATCTCCCCAGCCCCCACTCCTGCCCAGAAGGACCCGTTACTGCCATTTCCCCTGACGGCTGTCGGGAGGAGCCAGCCCACGGGGCATCTCCTGTCCGCTGAGCCGCACGCCCCTCGGCCGAGTCGGGGTCCAAAGGGACTCATCGCCCTGGGTGTGCTTGCCCTGGGCCCCGTGGTGCGGGTGGCCATCGAGGGCCCTACGCGGGAGCCGTCCCAGTGACATGAAGTGACCTCCATCAGGGCCAGGTGGTATGGCTTAAACATCGGCCCATGAACCAGGAGGTCAGGGTTCAATTCCCGGTCAAGGGCACATGCCTGGGTTGTGGGCTCGATCCCCAGTGGGGGGTGTGCAGGAGGCAGCCGATCCATGATTCTCTCTCATCATTGATGTTTCTTTCTCTCTCTCCCTCTCCCTTCCTCTCCCTGAAATCAATAAAAACATTTAAAAAAATAACCCCCATTGACTGAGGGGTCCTGCCAAAAGGGATGGAACCCCCGGGAGCAGCCCCCCAGGTCTGTCACCACCGCTGATGACAGAACGAGCCGCCAGGGGAAGGGCTGTGTGGGGGGGAGGGAGGTCATAGCAAGTTCCTTCTCCTTTGTCCTTAGGACGTATTTAATGGGAACAGGTTCGAGTTCAATCTAAGGCAAGGGTGGGCAAACTTTTTGACTCGAGGGCCACAGTGGGTTCTTAAACTGGACCGGAGGGCCGGAACAAAAGCATGGATGGAGTGTTTGTGTGAACTAATATAAATTCAAAGTAAAGGAGCGGAGGGGAGAGCAAGAGAACCGGATAGAACAGCCGGATCCGGCCCGCGGGCCGTAGTTTGCCCACGGCTGATCTAAGGCATGGAGCGTTTCCCCCTGAAGAACATCAGTTTCTTCTCGACCGTATAGATACCTAAACAGAACATTTTTTAGTTCCCCCCCCCCACTTGTTTCACTGTTCACATGAAACTTAAAAAATAAGACTGTGCATGCGTCCTAACGTGGACATTATTTGTGTATTTAATGAGGACATGCCTTCCCTTAGAATTAACTATGCTTCACTGTACTATCACGCATTGATAAAAAGTATCTTCCATTCCAGTCATTAGCTGACTTTAAAAACATGCTTGTCCGCGGGCGCAGGAAGCTTAGGCAACCTCCAGCGGGCGTTACTTCCAAGGAATTCCTTCTCAGTGGTGCCCAGTCACACCCTCATGGTTTTGTTTTGTTTTAATATGTTTTCATGTTTTTAGAGAGAGAGGAAGGGAGGGGGGGAGAGAGAGACATGGATGTGAAAGGGAAACATCGATGTGAGAATCATCAATCAGCTGCCTCCTGCACACCCCCCCCCCCCCACCGCACTGGGGATCAAGCCCACAACCCGGGCATGTGCCCTGACCTGGAATCAAACCAGAATACTTTCTTTTTTTTTTAAATCCTCACCCAAGGATATTTTTCCATTGATTTTGAGAGAGTGAGAGCAAGGGAAAGACAGAGAAATATCGATGTGAGAGAAACACACAGGTTGGTTGCCTCCCGCCCCAACCAGAGCCGGGGCCAGGGGGGAGGAGCCTGTAACCCAGGTACGTGCCCTCAACCAGAACTGAACCCAGGACCCTTCGGTCCGCAGGCCGACACCCCATCCACTGAGCCACACCGGCCAGGGCTGGACCAGGATACTTTTGGTGCCTGGGACCGTGTCAACCCACAGGGCAACGCCAGCCGGGACCCTCATGTTTTCATGTGCGTCTCTCGGGGTCGCACCTGCGGGGTCGCACCCGTGCCCTGCCCCCTGCCTGCCTCCCAGGGCACCCGCAAAGGCTGGTCACCCAGGCAGTGCCTCTGAACGGTGAGGTTAACACACCCTTAAATCCCCGGAGAAGCGTCCAGTCCTCGGCACCTGTGGGACCCGGGAATTTTTGGCTGATTAGAGCAATGGTCGGCAAACTGCGGCTCGCGAGCCACAGGCGGCTCTTTGTCCCCTTGAGTGTGGCTCTTCCACAAAATACCACGGCCTGGGCGAGTCTATTTGGAAGAAGTGGTGTTAGAAGAAGTTTAAGTTTAAAAAATGTGGCTCTCCAAAGAAATTTCAATCGTGGTACTGTTGGTATTTGGCTCTGCTGACTAATGAGTTTGCCGACCACTGGATTAGAGGCTCTGCGTGGGCTGTATCATTGTCTTTGGGTCCATTTAAAACAAGGTGGCAGTCGTAGGTGCTGGGGGGGGCGGGGGCAGGGGCCGGCGGGGGGGCTGACTAAGCACACCCTAGGACACCCGCAGGGCCCCCCCAACCCTCCGGATTCACATTCCTCAGGGACAAGAGTTTCAGGAGCAGCAGCCCGAGGGCCGTGGACCGCACAGGCCAAAGCCGCCCGCACAGCGTCCTCACCGAAGCCTTCCTCTCAGACCGCGTCCCGCTCACTCTGCGCCCAGCTCGGCAGCGGGTGCTGTGTGGGGCTCGGGGTGCAAAGCTGGGGTCTGCAGGGCGCCCCCGTGCTTCCAGAGGGACGGTGCTGAGTGAAGAGGAACCACGGAGGCGCCCCGCCTGGGCTGAGCGTGAGCCGCGGACACAGTTCCTGGTCGGGCAGCTCGATCCCCGCCCCCATCGGTGTCTCTCAGATCGATGCTTCTCTCTCTCTTCCTCCCCTCTCCTCTCTCTAAGGAAATCGATGGAAAATATCCTGGGCTGAGGATTAAAAATGAGACATCAGAAGGGGTGGGGCGCCCGGTGGGAGCAGGTGCTGGGTGTAAGAGACTGAGGGGTGTCCGGGACAGGTCAGGGGGCCCTGGCGAGCCGTCCAGCAGCCCCCAGCCTGTGGTTTTTAACCCTTTCTAGGAAGAAGGTTCCAGAAAGGCTAGCATGGCCGACCCTGACCCCCGAGGAGGGGGCACCACGCTCCGGTCCCATCACGCCAGCACCCAGCCCTCTGAGGCGCCGTGTGTATTGGCAGCACTAACAGGAGTGACGCGGGGCCTGACCGGTGTCACTCGTCACGCCATCCGCCAGCCGAGAACCCAGCCTGGGACTGTCTGTCCCACCAGAGCTGACCCGGGGCCCCGAGTCCACACGTGGGGGTGACTCCTAGCAGGGGGCGCACACAGGCTGTGTGGGCAGGCTCCCCCCCACCCCCGCCACTCCCCATGAGCTCCCAGCGTGAAAATGGGCGTGAGGCCTCTGCTCCCCCCCCCCCCGCCCAGTCACCTCCACCCTCACCTCTCGGACCCACGACCGACCGCAGGGGCACAGGAGCTGGGGCTGGGCGGGCGGGCGGGCAGACAGGGAGCCCTGGCAGCTGATGGAGATGCGGCCTCAGGCTCCAGGTCAGTGAGGCAGGAGGATGGATGGGGGGGTGGGGGGGGGGACCCTCTGCGGAAACAGCCCGCCAGCTGGTGAAAACGAGGGCCGGGGTGGAGTCTGCCGGGACCGCTGAGGACAGGGCACATGTGGCCAGTCTTGTTCTAGAAACACTGCCGTGTCCTTCTGCGCAGAGAGCTGGTTCAGCTACACGCAGGCGGCTTCCGTCTCAGCGCCAAAGTGACCGCCACGCCAAAAGGAATCAACTAGAGTCCCAGGGGTCCTCAAACTTTTTAAATAGGGGGCCAGGTCACTGTCCCTCAGACCGTGGGAGGGCCGGACTATAGTTTAAAAAAAAAACTATGAACAAATTCCTATGCGCACGGCGGGCCCGGGACGCGTTGGCTGCTAAGCAGGACAGGCTGCGGCACCCGGCGGGCCGGATACATGTCCTCGGTGGGCCGCCTGTGGCCCGCGGGCCATAGTTTGAGGACGCCTGGACTAGACAGAGGGTGTACCGATGGGACACACTTCACACACAGCGCCGCCTACTGGAAGGTTTGCAGAAAGAGGCCATCCTGTACCTGGTGAACATGGAGAAGGACCTGTCACTCAGGGGAGGGACAGGGGAGGCGGGGCTCTGGCCACTCCGGGAGGTGGGCGCAGGCTCCCGGGGTGGGGGGGCCCCAGCTGGTTTCTTAAAGATTTAAGGTGTCAAGGGCACAGTGGTAACTTGGACCGCCTCCTCCTGGGACACCCTGTCTGAAATATTGCAGTTTACAGCCTAGTGTTACTGCACGTGTTGAAGTAGCTACAGTGCTGATCATGAAACAGGGACGCGGCCCACTCGAAGGGAGGCAGACAGCCTTCCACCTAAAAAGTGTCCCTGGGCCAGTGGTCGGCAAACTGCGGTTCGCGAGCCACATGCGGCTCTTTGGCCCCTTGAGTATGGCTCTTCCACAAAATACCACAGCCTGGGCGAGTCTATTTCGAAGAAGTGGTGTTAGAAGAAGTTTAAGTTTAAAAAATGTGGCTCTCCAAAGAGATTTCAATCGTTGTACTGTTGATATTTGGCTCTGTGGACGAATGAGTTTGCCGACCACTGGTCTAGGCAATCACACTCACGTTGTTTATTCTGAGCGCGCCTCCGAGCTCAGGCACAGTGACCCGACAGGCCGTGTCCACGCACAGTGATCTGAAGGGGGCCGCGTCCACGCACAGTGATCTGAAGGGGGCTGCGTCCACACACAGTGACCCGACAGGCCGCCTCCACGCACAGTGACCCGACGGGGGCCGCGTCCACGCACAGTGATCTGAAGGGGGCCGCGTCCACGCACAGTGATCTGAAGGGGGCTGCGTCCACGCACAGTGACCCGACAGGCCGCCTCCACGCACAGTGACCCGACGGGGGCCGCGTCCACGCACAGTGACCCGACGGGGGCCGCCTCCACGCACAGTGACCCGACGGGGGCCGCCTCCACGCACAGTGACCCGACAGGCCGCCTCCACGCACATGACCCGACGGGGGCCGCGTCCACGCACAGTGACCGGGGCCACGTCCACGTACAGTGACCCGACGGGGGCCGCCTCCACGCACAGTGACCCGACGGGGGCCGCGTCCACGCACAGTGACCCAACAGGCTGCCTCCACGCACAGTGACCGGGGCCGCGTCCACGCACAGTGACCCGACGGGGGCCGCATCCACGCTTGTGGGACTCGAGGCAGTGGGCCCTGTGATGCTGCAGGGACACGGGAGGCAGCTGGGGTGTGGCCCTAAGGGTCCTGCCTTCACCCCGACATCAAGCAGGGGCGCTGGGTTGCTATTTGCTGTCTTTGCAAAGCCGTCCAGCATCTGACTGGTATGGTTTGTAGGTGAAGGTCCCAACACGGGGGTCCTGTGGCATTTTCCCCTGAACGTGGGTCTGAAGTTAATGGCTGCGGCCCGTGCCTGATGTGAGAACTCATTCCATCTCAGACAGGCGGTCATTCCGAAAACAACACCCCCCCCACCCCCCGGTGAATACCACAGCGCGGCATCCGAGTTAAAACATGGGGAGGCCCCGCCAGCGTGGCTCGGGGGTTGAACGGGGCCCTAGGAACCAGGTCACGGTTCGATTCCACACTCCACCGACTCAGGTCACCGTCAGGGCACATGCCCGGGGTCCGAGCTCCATCCCCGGGAGGGGCCGTGCAGGTCCATGATTCTCCCATCACTCATGTTTCTAGCTGTCTCTCCCTTCCTCTCTGAAACCAGTAAGACTATTTTTTTAATAATAATAAAACAAAACACTGGGGAGGCTGTGACGTGGGTGTCTGCGGAGGACACGGAGCGGGACGGCAGGTCCCCTGCGGTGCCCGGGCGGGGTACCATGAGGAGGCGGGACGCTGAGCGGCCTGCAGCCCCGGGGCCAGGCAGTGAGGGGTCAGCGCCAGGCCCGGTCCGATATCCCTCGGCCCAGCCTCGCCTGGGGACGGCTGCTCGCGGCGTGTCCCTGCCACCCGGGCTCCCGTTCCCGGCAGGTCCCTGAGGGGGCAGGCCAGCGGAAGGCGGCCCTGCGGGGATGCACCCCGGCAGTCGGCCCGTCCCTGGGGGGCCCCTGGGGGATCCCTGGGGGCAGCCCGCCCGTCACAGCCAGGACCCCCTGCACAGGGATGTGATGCTAGAGAGGGTCCCGTGGACACAAGGACCACCTGGACCACGGCGCACGGCACGGAGCGGCACTTTCTCCGGCTGCACCCCCAGCCCTCTGGCATCAAAACGGGGGATGGGCCCTGGCCGGTGTGGCTCAGTGGGCAGAGCGTCGGCCTGCGGACTCAAGGGTCCCGGTTCGATTCCGGTCAAGGGCATGTACCTTGGTTGCAGGCACATCCCCAGTGGGAGGTGTGCAGGAGGCAGCTGATCGATGTTTCTCTCTCATCGGTGTTTCTAACTCTCTGTAAAAAATCAATAAAATATATATATGTTTTAAAAAGCGTGAGTGGGGAGCAGTGGGGGGACCCCGAGCCCCCGGCTGTGCATCTGGCCACCTGTCACCCAGCTCACCCAGGTGCTCACACTCGGACCAGAGCGTCAGAGCCCCTGCCAGCAGGCCGCCGGCCCCGCACCCGCTCTGCGGCCCAAGGCGTGGGAAAGCCTGCCCACCCGGCTGAGTACGAGCGGCGCCACTTCCCATAAGAGAGTGTGTGGGCACGCCCTCGGGGAAACAGGAGAAAGCTCTGGAAAAAATGCCAAGAAGCTAAAAGGCATGTTGAGCCGGCCGGTGTGGCCCAGTGGTTGAGCGCTGACCTGTGAACCCGGAGGTCACGGTTCCATCCCGGTCAGGGCACAGGCCCAGCTGCGGGTCCGGCCCCCAGTGTGGGGCGTGCAGGAGGCAGCCAATCCATGTTTCTCTCTCTCACCCTCTCCCTTCCTCTCTGACATCAATAAAAATTATGTAAAATAAATAAAACAAAATAAAAGGCGTGTTGACAGCGAGGTTATGACTGACGCATCATTTTTTGGTCTCGTCATTGTCTATAATGGACTACATTTAGAATCAGAACACATAGAGATATACATTTCTGCATGTGTGTTCCTGTATGTGCATGTGTGTGTACATGTACATGTGTGTGTGTGCACGTGTGTTACGTATAAAATGAAATGGTCGGGCCGCACAGAGCGCAGTGCTTGGTGGGAGAACGGGGTAAAACCAAGGCACACTCTCACCCCCTCTGCTTTTCGGCAGAGAACCCTGAAAAAGAAAGGCATCGGCTTTAAAACTCGGGCTCCGCCTCACCCTGAGCCTGATTTCGGCTGCAGGTTTGAGGGGGAAATGCTGAGGGCAAACGGCTGCATCTCAGGTCCACGGTCTCGGGCTGAGCAGGCCAGGCCTCCCCCTCGCAGCGTGTTCGTGCCGAGAGGCTGGGGAGAGGCCCAGTTCAACCCGCCCCTTCCCACAACGGGGGAGCCGGGACCCGCGAGGTGAGCGCCGCCCAAGGTCACCGGCTGCTTAGTGAGACCAGCCCTGTCCGCCGCCCTAGCACCGTTCCGGAAGCCAAAGAGCAAGGAGTCTAAGACCCACCGACTTCCAACGACTTCTGCAAAGCCCTGGAGCCGGCAGAAGCCGCGCGCGGTCCATGTGACGGCGGCTGGGGCTCCGTGGTGAGGCCGAGAGACTGCCCGTCAGCCTGTCACCTGCTCTGGCCGGGTCCTCGGGAACGGGACGGAGGGCATGACCAGAAGGACAGGGAGGGGCTGCTGTGTCTCTGCACCTCCCAACCCCAGCGCACTGGGGTTTGGCTTCCACACGGGGGTTTGGGGGACGCAGGCCCACAGGCTGGGGCGGGTGCACCGTTGAACAACTGCTCACCAGAAAGAGGCTCTGGCCACCACCTTCAGGGCTGTGGGCCGTCTCCCATGACAACGGGGAGCCGCGGCAGGCCGCCATGACAGGACTTGTGTCTGTAAATGCCCCTCTGACTACGGACGAGGACCTGATCGAGGGACCAGACTGATGGCAGAGCCCACACGGGAGGCTTCGGCAGCAGTAAAAGCAGCGATGACGGGGCGTGGACAAAGGTGGCCGATCCGGGGACCACACACTCAGCAGTCCCCCCACGACTCTAAGACCTTATGATGAAACAGTAACAGCAGCATCGAAACATTGTATCTACCCCATCCTGGGTGCTGCTGTCCCTTTAAGGCTCAGGCGCTCTCAGTTCTGTAAAATTAATCCATGTCCCGCATCCTCCAGCAAGCCCTACAGCACAAAGCTCCACTGACCTCCATGCAAGAAACACCAGTCCATCAGGAGGAAGAATTAGGGCGAAGGGTGCTGCTTGGCCACCCCTCAGGGCTCCTGTGCGCCCCCGGTCCTCACCACAGGGCCTTTGCACGGCGCATCCTCAGACCTCAGCTCCAGATGCCCCTGCCCGGGGCTTTCTCAGCCCTCGTCTCGGCTTAGTGCACGGGAATTAACTTGATTCTGTGTTAAAGCCCCTCGCCTTATTAGAATCCCAGCGGCAAGGGGTGGGCACCGGGTCTGTTTACGGGCCCCTGGACCCCAGCACGCGGCCCTGCGCCTGCCCACGGTGGGTCCTCAATAAGTATTGGTGGCAGGAGGTTCATGTTTAGCCCCCCCACACACAAAGCGGGGCTTCGGGTCCCAGGCACCCCCGCGGGCAGGAGCTGGGGCTTCGGGTCCCAGGCACCCCCGCGGGCAGGAGCTGGGGCGCTGCAAATGGCTAAGCTCCTCCAAATTTCGATTTCATTCCAAACGCGATTGCTCGTTGTTAACGGTTTTGCAAACACGGGCTGCGCACCCAGACTATGACTTTAGCATAATTACAGCCACTTCCCTAGAAAAGCCTAAATCCAGGCCACATGGAGACAAGAGTCCCTTGAACTCCAGAGAGGCCGCTGTCAGCCACCCTCGTCCCCAGGCGGGGACGGGGCCGGCTCCTGATCCGAAACCCATCCAGGCCACAGCCAGGAGCCTCAGGGGCCGGCCGTGGGCTCCGCAGCCTCCCAGCTGCCTGTGCCTCCAGCTTCCCACACAGCGATTATCACCGAGCAACGGATGCTGCTGGCATTCGGCAAACAGCGCTGAGCTGGCCAGACAGAGGCGGTCGCCGCGGGCAGCCTCTCGGGTGGGTGGAGGGACAAAGGCGCCAATGGCGCACTTGGAGCTCAAAGCAGGCCCCCCCGCCCCCCGCTTCCCTGTGGACGAGGCTGCTTCTTACACCCAAACGAGGGGAGCCAGGTCAGCGGCCCTGGGGGCAGGTGTTCCAACAGAAGCGATGGCCTCACCCCGGTCCTCACCTTCTCCCCCACACAGGCAGAGTGCTGTGCGTGGGGGCACGACTCCCACCGTGGGACCGGAACCAGAACCACCCCAGTCACCCCCAGGACGGCCTCCAGCTCCGCTCCAGGACGGACGGTCTCTCGCTCCTGTTTCCCTGCAGCCACGCCTGCCCTCTGCATCTCCTCTGCCTCCCAGTAACGGCCTGCCACGCACAGTGGGAGCTCAAAGACGTTTTGCCTCGTTCGGGCCTCTGCTTGGTTACGAGCAGAATGCCCGGGGCCATGCCGGGCAGACCTGGCCCGGCCCCGCACGAGTCCGAGGGCTTCCGGGGCTCAGTCGTGGAGACGGGTGTTCTAGCCAGGAAGCCTCCACTTGGGAGACAAGGCCCGGGGCGCCTGGCCCCCATCCCGCTGATTCCTAAACACCCTAATCTTCAGCTAGTGGCTGCTGCTGGGGTGGGGGAGGCGCAGGAGTTGAGGATCTGAGGGTCCCCTGCCTGGAGTGGGTTAAAGAAATAAAGCCCCTTATTGCCTCGGTTTGGGTTTGTCATTTTCCCTTAGAACAGACCCAGGGGAGGGGCGCACACCGGAAGATGGCTGTGTGGGGACCCAAGAGGTGGTGAGTTTTTTAAAATTGGTTTCAGAGAGGGGGAGGAGGGAGGGAGGGAGGAGGGAGGACGGAGGGAGGGATGTGTGGTTCCACTTAGTCATGCATGCATTCATTGGTTGGTTCTGTAAAAGCGTCCAGACCTGGGATCAGACCCAGAGCCTTGGCCACATCTGGACTCTGCTCTAACCCACTGAGCATCCGGCTGGGGCCAGTTTAAAGTCCCAGGAGCTGGTGGAGGTTGGGGGGGCGGGGGAGGAAGCCCCGCCCACACCTGCTCAGGAGGCTGGTACCCAGCGCTGGGGGCGGGGGGGGGGGCATGGAGAAGGGGGGTAAACTCACTGCAGAACCCGTGGGGGTGCATCTGGGGACCACAGGACGGGGTGAGAGGCACCTCCGGCCTGGGCCTGACGCAGGAGGAGCCGGCCCCACGCGGGCTCCGTGTCAATGAGGCTACTTTTCGGCCCCCCTTCCCCACCCCGTCCCCTCCTGAGGTCCGGCGCGTGCGCAGGCGCCAGGGCATCGCACGGGCCGCGCGGTCAGGGGGGCGAAGGCTCCGCGAAAACAGAGTGTCCAGTTTTCGGGAGCCCGGAGCCACCGGGGGCGGGGGACGCGGGAGGAGCGGGGCCGGAGGTTCCGGGGGCGAGAGCCACCCAGGTGCCCGCGGGCGCGGAGCCTGGATTCCTCCAACTCCAGCCCGCTCCTCCCGCCGCAGGGTCCCAGCCCGGGGGGTACCTCTCTCCCCCGCTTCCTGGGTCCCCCAGGAACGCCGCCCGGCAGCGGGGAGCGAGCGGCTCAGCCCGACCCGCCAGCCAAGAGCGTGGCTGGGCGCCCGGGCGCCTCCCCAGGACGCACAGCGGGGCGCGGCGGCTCCTCCGAGCTGGGTCAGACGGCCGCGCGTGGGGACGCGCAATCGGTGGCGGGACCCGCTGTGTCCCCCGAGCCTTCCCCCTTCAAACGCCTGAGGGCTGGCGGCCCCCGTTTCCTGCTGGAGCGCCCTGGGGTGGGGGTCCCCGCGCGTGGGCCCCTATCTCCACGCAGACTTCCAGGACGGAGGTCCGCCCCCCGTCCCCCCACCGCGAGGCTGCCCCCCCCCCCGCCTCCTCCCCGTCCTGGGCGGCCACTAGCCCCCCCCCCATCAGCGCCCCCCACCACCCCCGCCACCTCCTCCCGCCCCTGCTCCCCTGTCTTGCGCGTCCGGGGCGTCCGGCCGAGGCCTTCTCCCCGTCCCCACCCGCCACCCCTACCTCGCCGCTCGGCGCCTCGCCCTCTGCCCTGGCGCTCACCCGAGCCCGGGACGCGGCCCCCGCGGGGTCTCCGGCGCTCGGTGCGCGGTGCGCCTGCGCGGGGCCTCCTCCCGGCACCTGTGCGAGTGCCCGCCGCCCGCGCACCAGGGAGCTCCCGGGCGCTCAGCCCTTCCCGCGCCCTCGGCGCCCCACCGCCCTCCTCCCGGTCCTGGAGGCGACCGCAGCAGCCCCGCACTCACCCGGGACCATGGAGGCCCAGCCGCTGGGAGGAGCGCGGGGCTGCGCGGGAGTGGGGGCGGGGGCGGCTCCGTGTGCAGCGCGCCGGGGCGGGCGGGGGGCGGGCCGGCCGAGGAGGGGGTGGCCGCGCTCTGAGCCTCCCTGGGCGCCGAGCTCCCGCGGGAAGGGGGCTCCAGGCAGGAGCGCGCGCACGGGAGGCGCGTCCCCTGCGCACAGGGCGCCCAGGACCCCTCCCCTCGGGCGCCCCCACCGCGGAGAAACGGAAGGCCTTGCCCGCGGCCTCTCTCTTCTAAGTCCACCCACTCCCCTAGGAACCCCAAAATAGTGGGATACCGTGTTCATAGCATTTCGTCTAACTAGTAGGGACGAGGCATTGTTGACAAATCCCGGGGTTCAGAGGCTCTTGCCAGGGCCCCGTCTGGGTTGCGGTTTGATCTCTGGCCAGGCAGGGCGCATGCCAGGGTCGCAGGTTCCACTCCCAGGAGGGGCCTGCAGGAGGCAGCTGACGAACGTTCTCTCTCATCATTGATGTTTCTATCCCTCCTTCTCCCTTCCTCTCTGAAATCAATAAAAACGTACTCAAAAATAAATAAAGTCATTTCCCCAGCCATGCCTCCCCCCACCCTCCCCCCATGTTTTTTGGGGACCCACAGCCTCAGGCTCCCTCTGGCCCCCTCACCTGCCTCTGCAGGGGAGCCCCAGGCCACGGGGCTGTCCCCCTCCTGGTGCTGGCCGGCCTGGCCTGTCTGTACCTTTCTGCATGCCTCCGGCGATGGGGGGGGGGGGAGGGCACATTTAACTTTTCCTCCCACTGGGGTTACCATGCTTGGCACACACGAGGTCCTCAGTAACTACTTATGGTCGGAATGAAACCGCGAAGCGACTTAACCGAACCCCGGCACCAACCACGCCCACCTGCTACTGGGCTGCGGGCATTTCCCTGTTAATGTGCGCGGCGCCCCGGCACCGTCAGCGGGAACGCAGCGGGGCGTTCCATGACTTAGTGAGCCCCGGGGCCCTCTGGAGTCCCCAAAACAGAACCGGGGGGGGGGGGATCATGTGAAGGAGGAGGACCCACCCTAAAGGTCAAATAACTCGCTTCAGGAGCATTTCAACTGTAATAATACGCTACTATTTCGAGTCTCCACTCGCAGCCTGTAGACTTGAAGACGTGTACAAATATATCGCCGAGCAACCTATTCCGGCCAACGACACAGCTCAGAGGGCTGTCCTGGGTTTGATGTGTGCGCCCCCAAACACCACAGACCAGGGACGGGTTCCAGGCCCGTGAAGACGGGCTGCGGGGAGGAGTGGAGAGAGCCCACGTTGGGACTCCACGGGGGGGGGGGGGGGTGTTTCAAACCCCAGTGTCACCATTTGCAAGTCTGTGACTTGGGGACAGTTATCCTCTCTGTGCCCCACCATTCTCTTCTGAAAATGGGGGTGGGGTGGGGGCACCTCCCGTGAGGACCAAGATGGTGTGTGCACTGCACTTAGAGTGGGGGGTGGGGGGTCCCAACCCGAGAGCAGGACTCCCCGTCTCAGGTCTGATCCTGTCACTGCCCCTCGGGGGACGGACCTCCGCATGCAGCTATCACGGCCCACCCAGTGCCAAGACGCACGGGAGGGAGGCGGCCGTCAGTCCCGGGCCTGGTTCTCAGCCTGTGGGGACAGACACGAAGCACTGTGTGTCCTGATGCCGAATCCTGGATGATTTCCCGAAGCCTTTAATGGCCCGTGGCGTTCCCGGGCCCCCTTCCTCGCCCTCCCCCACCACCCCCCATCCGCCTTCCTAAAAGCAGCAGGTCAATCCCGGTAGCTGTGGGGAATGGACCAATGGCTACAAAGCACTGGGTCTCCCGGCATGAATCATTCATTGCAGCGTCTGTGAGCTGCAGCCACACAACAGCATTGAAAGCTCGTCCTTTAGGGAGGAGGGAAAGCAGCCTTCCCCGCGGCTCACTCCTGCGTGGAGGGACTGGGGTGCACTGCCTCTTTTGTGAGCTGCTCCCAGCACCCTGAGGTCTCCCCTCAGGCGGAGCTGTCCCAAATGTCTTGCAGGCCAGGGGCTGCGAGCTTCGTGCAGGGACAGCGCTGCGTTCCCAGCGCTCTGGGACACTGCTGGCCACTGTGTGCCTGGGGAGGGGGGGTGGTGGGGGGGGGGTGTCACTGCCAACGCCCCAGGCCGCCCCTGGGCACGGCCCAGGCCCCTGCGGTCCTATCTGAAGATGCGAAAAGGGACCCGCCTGCAGCCCCAAGCCCCGCCCTGCGATGCGGCGCATGCTCAGTGGTTTCGGACTCGGTGGACCACGCGGCGCCTCCTGTGGTCCCTTCTCACATCCTCCGTGGGCGCCAGGGTGCTGAGCACTGGCCATCAGTGGCCCGAAGCTCCCAGGAGCCGACACGTTCCTGTCCATGGAGCAGACTCACAACCGCCACCACGTGACCATTAGGGTTGTGAGTGTTGATTCTGACAAACCTTCTCTGAAAGGAAATAAAAATGAGCGTGTGGCAGTTTTTAAACTATTCCCGTCGCCGGTTCTCAATAGCAAACTCTTACAAGTGTAAACTACAGAAGGGCCTTTACCGCAGAGCCGCTCCGGTCCCAGGTCCTGTGGGTGACGTGTGTCCCCTCCAAAGAGACATGCTGGGCCCTACCCCGACCTCAGGGTGAGCCCTGGCGGAGACGGGTCTGTATGCGTGATCAGGCGGAGCCGGCAGGGGGGCCCAATTCTGTGGGGCCGTGTCCTCCTAAGAAGAGGAGCGTCAGGCACAGACACGCCCAGGATGAGCCACGTGATGACGGAGCCGGGCCACAGCGGGGCCACAAGCCAAGGACAGCGAGGAGCCAGCCAACAGCAGAGCCGGGAGTCTCCTGGAGCCTTCAGAGCAGCCGGCCTGCCGACACCCTGACCTCTGACCCACGGCCTCCGGCTGTGAGAGGTGGTGTCCTGCTGTCTGAATCGCCCCGTGGCCTCAGTCACGGCAGCCCCGCCCCCGTGGCCTGGGTCATGGCCGCCCCAGCAAATCCCTGCGAAGGCTGTGAATCTTTTCCGCGTGAGCAGTCCTTCCCAAACCACCTGCCGTGATCAGCGAGCTGTTTTCTTATTTTCAGTCCATGAAAGCGACTTGCTGGCCAAATGAAAACGGCTTAAACAAACAGAGGACACAGCCCTGGCCTTGGGTTACATTTCACAGCCTTACACTCCCTCTGTGGTCTCCCTCAGGGCTGGCCCAGGTGGCAGGGCCTCAGGGAGCTGGCTCCACGGATGCCCGTCCCACCAGGGGACACAGCAGCTTCTCATCCTTGAGAAATCCCTGTGGCATGGCCATGCAGGGACACGGCCACACAGGAAAATGACCACACAGGGATCACAGCCACGCAGGGACACTGCCACACAGGGACCATGGCCACACAGGGGACACGGCCACACAGGGACCACGGCCATGCAGGGACACAGCCACGCAGGGACACGGCCACACAGGGACCATGATCACACAGGGGACACGGCCACACAGGGACACACAGCCACACAGGGACCACGGCCACACAGGGACCATGATCACACAGGGGACACGGCCACACAGGGACACGGCCACGCAGGGACCATGATCACACAAAGGACACGGCCACACAGGGACACGGCCACGCAGGGGCCACGGCCATGCAGGGACACAGCCACGCAGGGACACGGCCACACAGGGACCACAGCCATGCAGGGACCACGGCCATGCAGGGACCACGGCCACGCAGGGACACGGCACATGGTGGTGCTGTTGGAACAACCGCCCTCGGTCTTTCCAAACAGTGTGTCACTGTGGAGTTAGGGATGCACTTCAGAGAAATTAGGGGTTTTGGGGGGTGAAATGTTTGTGAACTGGCTGAGCTGTGTCCGGCCTGCTGGCTGCCTCCACGTTCTCCCCGACAAGGTCCCTGCCTGCTCTCTGGCTCGATACCGACATCACCCCTGGGTGGACGCTCCGTCGGGGAGGCCCAGCCTCGGGGGACCCTGCTCCTGACCCTGTACCCCTGTTTTCCGGGGCAGACATCCCCCTTGGCTCAGGACCCAGGGGCCCCCGGCTGCCCCGATAATCCAGGACCCTCGTCTCATCTCAAGCCCCTTAGTTTGGTGCCATCTGCAGACCTCTTCCGGTCCGCGGGCCGCCGCTGTCCCCTGAGCCCCCAGCCGCCGTGTTTCCACAGTCAGTCCTCCTGTTAGGTCCCTGGAACCCAAGAACCACACGCGCAGGCTTTCTGGGCCTCACGCTTTGCATGACCCCAGGACGCCCGGGAGGAGCAGGCACCCCTGGCTCCACCCGGCAGGGCCAGCAGCTGGATCTCCCCGGGTGGAGGGGAGGAGGGGGCCCCGACGACAAGGAGCGGGGGCGGGGTTCCTGCCTCGGGCTGACACCTGGGGCTGCCCTGCGCGCTCCGGGGCACCTGCCAGCATCCCCGGCCCACCCCCCATGCTCCTGGGACTCACTGGCAGTGACAACCGGCCATGTCCCCAGGCACCGCAAGTGTCCCCTCCGGGACTGACAAGTGCCCAGGTGACAACCACTGGCTAGACCAGGGGTGGGCAAACGACGGCCCGCGGGCCGGATCCGCTGTTCTATCCGGTTCTCTTGCTCTCCCCTCCGCTCCTTTACTTTGAATTTATATTAGTTCACACAAACACTCCATCCATGCTTTTGTTCCGGCCCTCCGGTCCAGTTTAAGAACCCATGGTGGCCCTCGAGTCAAAAAGTTTGCCCACCCCTTGGCATAGACAGAGCAGGATCCCCTATGTCAGCACAAAACCCCCCAAAAAATAACACAAGAAGCGAAAGAGCAGTGACTGGGGTGCGTCCTCACTGCTTACCTGACGGCCCCGCGCAGTGTGTCCGCGGCCTCACTCCTCGCCCAGGTCCCCTCCCAGGTCCCCTCCTGGCTGTCCGGGAACCAGGGACAGCAGGAGGCGGGACGGAGCAGGCACATGGCCCCCCCTCTCAGCTCGCCCCCCCCTGCCTCCCACACACGCCCCACACTCTGGGCTCCGGCCTTCAGCCACCACACCGCCTCCTGGGACAGAAGGTGGCATCTCTGGGCCCCTCGGGAGGCGGCTCTGCCAGGCCTCCGGTGCAGGCCGTCTGGCGCGGCTTTTCCTGCCAGCACACCCCCCCCCCGGCCCCGCCCCGTTGTCCCTGCTGCTTAAACCGAGCCGCAGGAGCAGCGCAAGGGGACGGGAGGTCCCGACGTCTATGTGTTCGCTTTGGCCCCGGCCAAGCCCCCAGCTGCCGGCAAAGGGTCCCCGTCTCAGCCCTCCTCCCCCGGGGTCCCAGCCTGTCCCCCTGATTCCGGCAGGTTCTGCCGATGGACGCGGGCTGCCCCAGGTCCCTGCCGGCTCAGTCACAGACGGTCAGCACCCCAGACCACAGAGGCTCAGCCGTGGCACCTGCCTCGGTGCCTCCCAGGGACACCCCCAGCTCTCAGCGTCTGCCACGCCCTGGCAGCCACCGTGGGCAAGACCCCCCGACTCCAAGCCTCATCTGTGACGTGGGGAGCTGCTGCCCTGAGAAGCCTGCGGTGGCGCCTTCCCCGTGGGGTGTGGGGCCGCTCCGAGAGGAGGGCGCTGCCGACCACTGTCCCCCGCCCCCGCGCTCAGTCACCTTCAATCACAGGGACAAGGACCGGGGGGCCCGTGTCCCGCCCACTGCACATCCTTATTAGAAGCAGGTGGAAGGGGCACCGGGTTCAGGCCTGGGCAGCGGGGAGGCCTGTGACCCCCACCTCAGGGCCCGGGTGGCATCCTCAGCCCCATCAGGAGGCTGCCGAGATACGCGGGGCCTTCACCCCAACAAAGCCGTCAGGTACCCAGGAGCTCTGACCTGCATCTCAAGGGTTAATTCTGCCCGCGCTCATTGGAGAGAGTCCCGGGGAGCAGCCAGCCAACCCGGCCGGCCAGCTGTCTCCTGCCTTTCCACCCAGTAAACAGATCCCCACAGCCCCGCAGGGAGGGGCAGGGAGCCTGGGGGCATGTGCGCGTGTGGGACATGTGCATGTGCGCGTGTGGGACATGTGCATGTGCGTGCATGTGTGTACGTGTGTGCACATATGGGTGTGCCCACGCATGCATGCGTGTGGGGCATGTGCGTGCATGTGTGTGTGTGGTGTGTGCATGGTGCTCGTGTGTGTAGATGGGTGTACACATCGTGTGTGGGCATGCGTGCACTGTGTGTGAGTGTGTGTGCATGTGTGGGGCGTGGAACATCTCTCTTCATGCTATCTGGTTAACTCCTTACATTGCAAGCCTCAGCTCAGACATGACCTGCGCCCCTCAAGGCCAGGGGGGCCCTCCTGCCTGGGCCCAGGTGCCCTAGACCAGCGGTCGCCAACCGTTCGGACCTCACAGACCACCAGCGGTCCATGGACCCCCCGTTGGCAACCGCTGCTAGACGAGGGCCTGGCAGAGCCCCAGGTGCTCCCTTTCTGCAGAAGTGCAGGCCCGGTGGCCAGGGAGGGAGGGAGGGAGGGAGGGAGGGTAAGGACAGAGCAGGGAAGCAGCCATCCGGGGCGGGGGGGGGGGGGCAGCTGGGGACAGTCGGGTGGCAGCCTACCTTCACCCCTGGAGGCTGGAAGTCTGAGACCCAGGCCAGCAGACTGGGGGTGGGTGAGGGTGTGTGTGACCTCACCTGGCGGGAGGGGCCAGAGCTCTGGGGTTTTGTAAGGACACGGATGGGATTCATGCCTCATCACCCCCACAGGCCCCGCCTCCTGACACCGTCCCCTTGGGGTGAAGATTGAACACCTGAATTTGGGGGGGACACATTCAGTCCATAGCTCCGTCCCAAACTCACCTCACCTGTGGCTTTGATGTCACCTGTGCAGGCTGCTGCCCCGGCGCCGGGGGCCAGCCCCATGGAAGGCCCTCTGGCATCTGAAAGGGGGAAGAAACCAGGACCCGCATGGACCCGCCGCTCAGACCTGGGTGGCTGGGTGCGAGGGGCAGAGCGGGCCTGGCCTGGCCCGGCACAGAACGGGGCCCGCGACCAGGTCACAGCGACTGGTCTCCTCGGTGGACGGTCAGGTCTCGGAGCCGCCGGGCAGAGGCGTGAACGAGGCCCCGGCTGGCCGCTGTGGCTCTCACAGCCCAGGGGGAGCCCGGCGCTGAGAGGCAGCGGGTGATGGAGGGACGTGACAGCCGGAGGGACTGCTGGTGGCACGGAGTGGGCAGGACTCGGCCCCCGGGCGCCCGGACCGTCAGCGGCTTCTGAACGCAGGCCGCCGCGCCCGGCAGGGGGGTTCCTGGTTCTCACCCACTTAGCTTGAGAAAACTGGGGCTTGAAACAAAACGAACTGATGAGCGGAGTGGATCCAAGGAAGCAAAGACCAGAGCGCGGCATCTGGGAGGGAGGCTGGGAGGGAGGTGATCAGCCAGGGACCCAGACACACAGACAGGCTGGTGAGGGCCTGGGGCCGGGGGAGCGGGCTGGCGGGGACCAGTGGGGCAGGGGGGCGGGGAAGAGGACGTGTGTGTGAAATACTTTCAACAACGAAGATTTATTTAAGAAGAAAATAAGGAACTGGTTATTGAGGCATCGCGGCCGACCAGCACGCCTTCCGAGCCCCGCGCGAACGGAAGGCGTCTGCGTGGCTGCGGGCCCGCCAGGGGCCCCCGAAAACGCCCCCATTCCATCAGGGCTCATGCCCTCCGGAGACCTGGCCTGTTTTACATGCAGCCCCTGCTTCTCGAGGCGGCGCTCGGGACAAAGCTGCCGGGGACACGGGCCTCTCCACGGCCCGGCTCCCGCTTCCGATGCGGAGCACGTGTGCCCGTGACCGCCGGCATTCCCCAGCTCCCGGGCCAGCGAGCGGAGGCTGACTGTGAAAGGAGCCGGTTCCTTCCGCTCGAGCAGACTCGCCCCTCTGTGTCTGACGGGGCAAAGGCAACTCACAACGTCGTCTTTTTAAATAAAAAGACTTTATTTATGAAATGAGCTTAGCAGCCAACCGGGTGAGACAGCCTGTGGCGAGTTACCGTCCCGGGGGGCGAGGCAAGCCCCCTTGGAGGACATGTGGCTGAGTCACAACATTAGCGTTCAGTCCCCTGTAAATGCGGGGGGAGCCGTTTCTGGGGGGGCCGCCTCCGTGCTTTCATCATCCAGTGAGCGGAGCGCGTGCTGATGCGCGAGTTCATGCCAAGCACAGCGGCTGCACCGACTCCTCGCACCGGCTCCCCGCTGGCTGCAGGCGGCCGGGCGAACCTGAGGGACACCAGGCCCTGGGATCGGGGGTGGGGGGGTCCCCCACAGGGCCCGTCCACCCCGGGAAAGGCTCAGCCGCATGCGCCAGCACCAGGAGTGGCTCAGAACAACAGCGTTTCAGGCCGACGGGCGCAGACACAGCATCAAGGAGCCCAGGAGCTTTCTTTGCGCGTCTTCCGCGAGAAGCGGGGTGCCCTCCAGGGAGGCGGGCGGGGGGCGGGGGGTCCCCGCTCCTGCCTGTGAGACGGGCCGCGGATGCTGGACTCTGAATGTGGAGAGGCATCGCGCATTTTGGTCCAAAGCAAACGTTATCTATGCAACGTTTCAGATAATACATTCACTGAGAATTAGCTGTTAATTTTAATAGAAAAAAAATGCAATATAAAAATACTACTTTGTTAAAACACACAAGAGGCACGTAATACCCCTTTGGGAAACCCAGCTCACGTCGGAAAGCCAGTGACACCCCCCCCCCACCCCCGGCTTTCATCACCGTCACAGGTTCCGCCCTGGAACGAAGGCACACAATATAAATAAACAGCGGCTCTGACCAGAAAGGCGTGCTGAGGGTTGTTAGTAAGTCCCCGCTCTGCGGGATCCGCGCGTTTCCCGGGCGCTCAGCCCGCACAGCCCCTAAGCCACGGACGGGAAGGGGTGGAGGGTGGTGCTGGCAGGCGGGCGGAGGCGGTGGAGCGCGGGGAGCCCCCAGGGCCTCGCGGGCTCCCCCCTCGTCTCCTGCCTTCTCGCCTTGGTCCAGTTCTCCGCAGGAAGAAGGCCGGGACGCCGCCACCCCACGGTATTGCACATTTCTTCCCGGAGCCGTTCTGAGTGGCCCGGAGGCGCAGAGGCGGCCGCGGCCCCGTGTCACATGTGCAGCAGCGGGATCTGCCAGACCATGATGGACGAGGCCAGCTCCTCCGGCCGCTGCTGCCGGGGCCTCCTGCCCACCCGCCGGTGGCCCTGGCCCCCGCACGCCACCAGCACGGAGCTGACCCTGGCCCTGCGGGCTCGGCGCCCTCCCCCCGGCAGGGAGTTGGGGAGCCGCAGGAGGTCCTGCAGGGTGCTGTCCTCGGGCCTGGCCTCCAGGGACCCGGACGACCCGGACGACCCGGACAGCTCGCTCCTGTGCGTCACGGAGCCCAGCGAACCCCCCAGCCACACGGCAGCGTTGGGGCCTCCCGGGCTGGGGCAGGGCCCGGCCCCCTCGCTGGGGGCGGCATCCTTCCGGTCTTCCTCCTGCGGCTCCGGGCCGGGGGGCGGGCTGTCCGCGGGCTTGTCCTTGTCGGGCCCGGGCGCGGCGGCGGCCATGACCAGGAACTTGACGGGCCCGTGGTGTGCGTGGTAGGAGACCAGGCCCCGGCCTGCGGGGAGAGGGCTCGCTGTGGCCTGGGCGCAAGCCGGGGCCCACCCCACTGTCTCCGCCGCCCCCTGACCACGTCCTGCTCAGACGCCTGCCACCCGAGTGACAGTTAAAGTTAAAATAGCTCCTAGCATCAGCCGTGGGCAAACTACGGCCCGCTGGCCGGATCCAGCCCGTTCGGCTGTTCTATCCGGCCCGCGGAGCCGAAGGAGCGGAGGGTTCTCTTGCTCTCCCCTCCGCTCCTTTACTTTGAATTTATATCAGTTCACACAAACACTCCATCCATGCTTTTGTTCCGGCCCTCCGGTCCAGTTTAAGAACCCACTGTGGCCCTCGAGTCAAAAAGTTTGCCCACCCCTGGGACCTAGCTGATGTTCTCCTGGGCTTTTAGTCAATACGAAGAAAGCTTTCAAAATGGCAGCCGGGAACACGGGGTCGGGTTTTGGTATTCAGTTCTAGTACCTTGTGCTTTTACGTTTTTATTTCAGAGAGAGAGCAAGGGAGAGGGAGAGAGAGAGAATCATCGATGGTGAGAGAGAATCGTCGATCAGCCGCCTCCTGCACGCCCCCTATGGGGATCGAACCCACAACCCAGGCATGTGCCCTGGCCGGGAATCCAACCTGTGACCTCCTGGTTCAGGGGTCGGTGCAAAACCACGGAGCCACACCGGCCGGGCCGATATGGTGCTTTTACAGCAATAAAGTAGTTATTTCCGTGTGCTCTAAGGAAACATAATTTCCCTCAGTCCTGATGGAAGAATTATGCATCTGAAATGTGTCAGCTTTTGGAACAAGTCGCCCACACGTTCTGCCGTTTTTCATTACAAACAGGTTTTGAGGTGTAGGGCAAGCCAACTGTATGGCTTTAATTCTGCGAGGACTTTTCACTTAAAACGTGATGAGATGCAAGTTTCAGGTCTTTCTCTGAAACCCGGGGCCCTGCACGCTGACTTCCCAAGGCCAGTCCTGGAGGGCTTCCCGGGGAGGAGGCCGGGCCTGGGACGCGCGTCCCTGCCCACCACGTGCCTTTGGCTGAGACGGGTCTGCGGGCCCCACCTGTGTCCCACGTTGGCCCGGCCGACGACTAATGACAGGTCCTTGGCCGTGGTCAGCTGCCTCTCCTCGAGGGACAGCTGGGAAATTCAGAGCCCGCAGCAGCAGGGCCGCGGGGACGCAGAGGGGGGGCGGGGGAGGGACCTGACCACCCGGGAGGCAGCTGAGCCTCACTGGTGACTGAGCGAGCGGCATGTTCCCTCCTCCCAGCGACGCCGCGCCCGACACCCACTTCCCGCCAGGGGAGCTGTGCCCGCACCGCAGCGGCACCCAGAACCCGGGGACGACCATGAGGCGTGGAGCCCGGGCCACTGCCCCACACTGAGCGTGGACCAGTCACACGTGGGCCGAGGACGCAGCTCAGAAACCAGGGGCCGTGTGCTGTGTAACATGGGAACATATGCACACTACGTAACAACCCTGCATGTTCTGTAACACGGCACACCACAGCACATGCTCCTGAACACGGCAGGACAGAAAGGCAAAAGGTGATGGAGTGCATACACAGCCTCCACGCACACTAACCCCGGGACGTCATGTCGCTCAGCAGCTGCCGGGACGAGGAGGCGGGCCCGGCCAGCTGGTGAGCCTGCGGGAGGCGGAGGCGAGGGGTCTGCTCACCTGTCACTTTGGGGATGCCCTGCAGACGAGGGACGGGCAGGGCCACCACGAGTCCCAGGCTGGTGCCGACCATCAGCAAGCCGTGGCAGACGAGCAGGCTGGTCACGGACAGCCGCTGGTGCCCTGCGGGGACAGAGAGGGTCGGCGGCGGGGCGGCCAGGCATGCTGTCTGGAACTGCGACGGACCTGGCCGCAGAGAGCCGTGTCCGCAGCAAGCCTCCGGGGAGCTCCCACCACCCTGCTGCCCGTCCACTGGGCGAGGAAGACAGGCCCGACCCTGGGAGCGTGTCCGGGCGGCCCCTCCGCAGAGGCCGCTGGGACCCCGCCCGCTCTGCCTCGCTCCAGCTGGCACCCTCAGAGGCGAAGCAAATGCCACAGGTCATCTCTGCACCCATTTACTGTGTGTTAGTCAAGCAAGGAGTCCTGAGGCGTACACACACATGTACACATGCATGTGCACTTGTACAAGGCACACGTGCCTACACCTGTGTACACACACACGCACACATGCATGTAGACGTGCACACACATATACACATACATGTGGGCATAAATGCACTCACTCAGACACATATGAACGCATACACATATGAACGCATACCCACATGTGGGCTCACACGCATGCACGTTCACACATGCCCAGGGAGGGAGGTGCTGCCTGTGACCCCGAGGGCCCCGCCCAGGGAGAGAGGTGCTGCCTGTGACCCCGAGGGACCCGTCCAGGGAGGGAGGTGCTGCCTGTGACCCCGAGGGCCCCGTCCAGGGAGGGAGGTGCTGCCTGTGACCCCGAGGGACCCGTCCAGGGAGGGAGGTGCTGCCTGTGACCCCGAGGGCCCCGCCCAGGGAGGGAGGTGCTGCCTGTGACCCCGAGGGACCCGTCCAGGGAGGGAGGTGCTGCCTGTGACCCCGAGGGCCCCGCCCAGGGAGGGAGGTGCTGCCTGAGACCCCGAGGGCCCCGTCCAGGGAGGGAGGTGCTGCCTGTGACCCCGAGGGCCCTGTCCAGGGAGGGAGGGAGGGAGGTGCTGCCTGTGACCCCGAGGGCCCCACCCAGGGAGGGAGGTGCTGCCTGTGACCCCGAGGGCCCCGCCCAGGGAAGGAGGGAGGTGCTGCCTGTGACCCCGAGGGCCCCGCCCAGGGAGGGAGGGAGGTGCTGCCTGTGACCCCGAGGGCCCCGCCCAGGGAGGGAGGGAGGGAGGTGCTGCCTGTGACCCCGAGGGCCCTGTCCAGGGAGAGAGGGAGGTGCTGCCTGTGACCCCCAGGGCCCCGTCCAGGGAGGGAGGGAGGTGCTGCCTGTGACCCCGAGGGCCCTGTCCAGGGAGGGAGGTGCTGCCTGTGACCCCGAGGGCCCCGCCCAGGGAATCTCCTCTCCTCTGGCTCCAGCTGCAGGCCTTGCCCCAGGGCCCAGCCCGTGGAGTTAATGCTGAGAGTCCCGCCCTCTGGATCGGCGGCTGCACAGTCCGCACTGGAATCTGCTTCTCCACCAATCCAGAGAGCCGCTGGCAAACGCAGCGTCCTTGCCCTGGCAGACAGGCTGAGCCCAGCTCCGCACCCCACCCCTCCTCTCCACACCGCTCCCATCTCCACCCACAGCCCTGGCCCTGCCCCCGACCGCCCCACACCCCCAGTCTCCATCACCCCTCCACGTGCAGGACCCGCCTTCCCCGCCCGGTTACCTGGTAACATGTGGTGGACAGGGGTGGCTATGTTGATGTCCTGGAGGTGTTTGAGGGTCTCCGTGTGGAACAGGCGCAGCGTGGACCCGGAGGTGAAGGCGATCCAAATCCCCACGCCAGCAATGGCCATGTGCGAGACCACCATGCCCTCCTCCTGGTGGGCCTCCAGCTGGCTCTGCGGAGTCAGGGAGAGGCCATGGGCGGGCATCGGTGGGCAGGGGGCCAGGCTGAAACCCGTCTCGGACCCGTGTGGAGCTCTGGGTCCTGCCGCTGACCTGCCTGTGGCGTGTCCTGCTGGATCCGAGTCCAGGACCCTCCCTCCAAAGCCAGACGCTCCAAGTAGGTGGGACACACATTAGCCATCAAATGTGTTTTTCATCTTTATTGCCCAGAGCAGATGAGAGCCTTCCCGAACTTCACGCTACTTTCCAGGTACGAGTTACTAGTTGGTTACTAGTTGGTTACCAGTTACCAAGGCTGAGAAAGCTGCCGCTCGAAGGCATGGCCATGGCTCAGGGGAGAGGAGGGAGCGAGAGGGACGCCTGAGAACAGTCGCCATTGCTGAGGGAGGCGGACCAAGGCCCACCAGTCCCCCCAGCACCGGAGCAGAAGGGCAGTCCCTTTCTGCTCTGCACCAGCTGTCCTGCCCTCCAAGTCGGCACCGCTCCTGGCCTGGGCCTGGGCCTGGGCCTGGGGGCGGGGGGCGCACCTCTGCCCCTCCAGCAGCCCAGGCCACCCCGTGTCCATCCATCCTCACAGCCCTGCCTGTGTCAGGCTCCAACGCTTCTGAAGTAGCGATCCTGGGCTTGAACCCCCCGAGGCACCTCCTGCTTCCCAGTAACTTGAGGGCAGTGGGTCTTGTTAAGAAAATAATTAAAATAGAATAAGCATCCTAAGAGGGTTTCTGAGAGTAGTGGGAGGCGGGGCCTGTGCAGCCTTGGGCCTCGGTTCCGGTTCTCAGAGCTGGTTCCGGTTCTCGGAGCTGCTAAGTCGCTAACCAGCTGGGACACAGAGCTCCAGGCAGAGCCACAAACACCCAGGGCAGCTGCCCTCTGGACACACGTGGACTTGACCTCCTCTGTGGGTTTGTCCCCTCATCTGCATATGGAACTAGCCAATCCCCGGTCACCAGCAGCCGTCCTCATCTGCATATGGAACTAGCCAATCCCCGGTCACCAGCAGCCGTCCTCATCTGCATATGGAACTAGCCAATCCCCGGTCACCAGCAGCCGTCCTCATCTGCATATGGAACTAGCCAATCCCCGGTCACCAGCAGCCATCCTCATCTGCATATGGAACTAGCCAATCCCTGGTCACCAGCAGCCGTCCTCATCTGCATGAAGCGCACTCGGTGGGCTCCCCTTCCTAACCTGCCTTTCTGGGTTCCCTCCAGAGCCCAGTTTGCATCTCTCGGGTCTCTCGGATCGCAGTGCTCTTGCTCAGCTAAATGCTTTCTTCCTCGCGACAGCCTGGAATTTGTTTTTGGTTGACAGATCAACTCCAGTGGCTTGTAAAACAGTGAGCCCAACACAAATGCCTGCCGCTGTAACGTCCACCTCCACTATGAAAGCGCGGGCTTTCCAGGTGGAATGTGTGACTCAGACCTGAGGAGTGAGCATCACAGGCCCAGGACACCAGCCGCTGAGAGACCCTGCGGGGGGGGGGGGGAGGGGCGGGGAACAGGAGGCCCCCGGGGCTGCAGAGACAATTGGACCTCACACCCCACTGTCACCACAGGGACCAGCCTTCTGTGGGGCCTCCTGGGGAGAAGAGTCTGCAAGACCCTCCCTCTCAGTTCACCCGCTGTCTCCGATCTCACCCCCTTTAAACCGCTGGCACCACGGCCTTAGCACACACATTCACAACGTCCGCCCCACATCGGAAATCCTCCACGCCGCACTGGCACACGGCTGGCGTGTTCAGAGGAAACGCGCACACATCTCCAAGGAAAAAGGCTGCCTCAGGGGTCACGGGCGTTTCAGCTCGGCCCACAGCCGCCCGAGGGGAGGTGGCCCCGAGGAGCCCGTGAACTGAGGAGATGGACCGGGCGCTCCCTGCACTGGGTGAGCGGTCCCTCCGACCACCCTGCCCCCTCACCTCCAGCCGGCTCGCAGACTCGCCCTGTCCTCAGGCAAGGAAACGGTGCGGTCCCTCCTGGAGCCTGTTCCCATCCTCCCATCGCCCACACACCTCTCCTTCCCCGTGTCCTTCTCCTGACCTCCTGCTCACCCCGCACGCCGGCCTTGGGGCGAGGGGCGGGGCGGGGCGGGCGGCCCCACACCTGCTGGAAGGCCTGTGGCTGCGTCTTTAGGTTGGTAATCCCTGTTGAGTGCGGGGCTGGGCAGATGACGGAGCCAGTCCTGACCCAGACACCCCTCCACGTTTCCACAGCACCCCCACCTACTCTGCACCCCCACCTACTCCGCACACACACCTACTCCGCACCCCCACCTACTCCGCACCCCACCTACTCCGCACCCCCACCTACTCCGCACCCACACCTACTCCAAACCCCCACCTACTCCGCACCCCCACCGACTCCGCACCCACACCTACTCCGCACCCCCACCGACTCCGCACCCACACCTACTCCGCACCCCCACCGACTCCGCACCCACACCTACTCCCACCTACTCCGCACCCACACCTACTCCGCACCCACACCTACTCCCACCTACTCCGCACCCACACCTACTCCGCACCCACACCTACTCCCACCTACTCCGCACCCCCACCTACTCCGCACCCACACCTACTCCGCACCCACACCTACTCCGCACCCACACCTACTCCGCACCCACACCCACTCCGCACCCCCACCCACTCCGCACCCACACCCACTCCGCACCCACACCCACTCCGCACCCACACCCACTCCAGCACCCACACCCACTCCGCACCCACACCCACTCCAGCACCCACACCCACTCCGCACCCCCACCTACTCCGCACCCCCACCCACTCCGCACCCACACCCACTCCGCACCCCCACCCACTCCAGCACCCACACCCACTCCGCACCCACACCCACTCCGCACCCACACCCACTCCGCACCCACACCCACTCCGCACCCCCACCTACTCCGCACCCCCACCTACTCCGCACCCCCACGATCCTGCGACTCCCTCTCACTGTCCTTACAAGTGCAGGGCCCTCCTGCTGGCTGCGGGTGGCAGGACTGATCCTGTGCTGCCTACTTCCCAGAGTCTGGGCTTCCGGTTGGGAACCTGGAACTCTGGGCCCCGCCTCTCAGTCCCGCCCCCCGAGGCCGTGGCCAAGGCCGGGAGAGGGCAGGGCACCGGCTGGCTGATGGTGAGGCCATCGGCTGGGCCTGGCCGCTCCCTGTCCACTGCGCGGACTCAGTGCTTAGGGGGAGAGGCCTCGGCTCCGGAGCTCTGCCTCCTCAGCCTCAGCGGCTCCTTCATCCCGTCTGCCTCCCTCCGGGCGGAGCGGGGACCTCAGTCCTGTGTCCCGCTGTCCTCAGGGAGGAGCCCGCAGAGCGAAGGGCTCCCAGCCGCCCGGTGAGCCCCGGGACCGCCCGCTCCAGGCACCGGGCCTGCGGAGCCACAGCCGCCAGGACCAGGCGCCTCGGTGAGCACGGAGCCCTGTGGCACTCCCGCGGTGGCCTTAGGGGCGGGCATTACAGCAGCTCCCGCTGCACCCTAGGAGCTGGAGAGAAAGCGGACCCCTCCCCCCGCCCTCCCCCCCCCCCCCCCCCCCGAAACCCAGGACCTGGACGCAGCCGTCACCACCATCACGCCCACCTGACAGGGCGGGTGTCCCGCACACCCCTTGGGCTCACGTAACCCGCCGGGCCCAGCACCCCGGGGTGGCGCGCCCAGTGCTGCCGTAGATGGGGGACAGAGCCGGCCGCACCTGCACCCCCACCTGTGACGCACCAACCCCACGGCGCAGGCAAGTCACGGGAAGACATTTAAGCCTCCAGCTTCTTCCCATAGCACCTGGCCCCTTGCACCCGCTCAGCCCACGCCCACTCGGCTCCCACCCGACAGAGCACATTCCAGAACGTTCCTCTCAGCAACCGCCCCCCCATCCCAGGTGGAGACGCATCTGGAGGGGAGGTCTGCCAAGCTGTGCCAACCTCTCACTGCTTTTCCTGCACAGCAGGGACTCAACACCTTCCTCCCTCCTCCCTCCCTCCCTCCCCTTCCTCCCTCCTTTCCCTCCCCTCCTTCTATCCCTCCCTCCCCTCCCCTCCCTCCCTCCTTTCCCTCCCCTCCCCCTCCTTTCCTTCCCCTGCCCTCCCTCCCTCCCTTCTTTCCCTCCCCTTCCTCCCTCCTTTCCCTCTCTCCCTTCCTTCCTTCCCTTCCTTTTTAAGAAAGCAGATTTCTACTTTTCTCTCTATAAATGCACTTACTCATTTTGGAGCTAAAAATGCACCGAAAGGGGACTTTTATTTAGATAGAAATGCATTACTTCTGAGTCTTCGGATGCACAGCCGAGGTGGCCTTTGGAACATGGGGAACCATGTTGGGTTATAACGAGGCCACACTGTAACGTTACGTGGGCCTGGAACCCGTGGTGGGAGCTATGGCAACCCTCGTTCAGCTGTTTGGAATAAAGTGTGAAAAAAATCAACGCATTGTTTCTGCAGAAACGTCTTACGGGAAGATTGTTGTGTTATTATTCCTTCTCTGTGAGAAGAAGCCCACGTTCAGACTGAAAATGTTCTTTCTGGCTCTTTATATTTCTTCAAATAATAACTTATTGCACTAATCAATAACGACCACGCCAGGCGGCTGCCTAGCAGGGACTTTTTAAAAATCTCCTTAACCCACAAAACAAGCTGGGAAGGAAGGTTTATCCCCATTTGACAGATCGGGTCACTGAGGCCCAGCTAAATGGCTCAGCCAGGGTCACTGCGCCTCGGCGATCAGGTCTGTTAACGGGTTTCTCTTTTTACAGCTTAGTAAGACTTCTCTTTACACTGAGGACATTCGCTCCCGGTCTCAGAGGCCGCATATGAGCATATATTTCCCCGATTTTTAATTTATAAAAATTGTGATGCACACACATAGTAAATGTGGAAAAAGGTTCTAAAACTACCCAGCGTATGGCTTTCTTTCTTCTGGCAGCTTCTCGGTACGGGCTGTCCCTGGGACGTCTCCCCGATTCACGGTGGTAAAACCCTTCTCCCACTTTTCCTTGACATTGTAACGTTCAGTTTCTATCTCAACATCACGCTCACCTGGAGTGTTTAGAAGACTAGGGCTGGGGCCTGGCACAAGCTCCCTTTCCACACGGCGACTGTGACCCCGTCCTTCGCTGAATAACCCATTTATCCGACAGCTCGGAACGCCACTTCCGCCCTGGCCAGTTGCTCGGTGGTTAGAGCGTTGGGCCGTGGAGCATGGGGTCTCTGGTTCGATGCCCAGTCAAGGGCATGGACCTCTGTTGTGGGCTGGATCCCCGGTCCCCGGCTGAGGAATGGGCAGGAAGCAACCAGTGGATGTGTCTCTCTCAAATCGATGTTTTTCACTGTCTCTCCCTCTCCTCTCTCCAAAAACCACTGGAAAAATATCCTTAGATGAGGGTTTAAGAAACAACACCACCCCTTCCATCGAAAGCGAACTCCCCACAGGACCCTGAAGACTATTACGTTCACACCGAACGCAGTCTTTACAGGAAACGGCGAACAATTGCTCAGGGTTAGTGGCTAGACCAGGACTGTGGAACTTCCTGGGCAATCCTCTTCCTGAGGAATCGGAAGGAATTTTCTCTGAGCTTCGGGCAGGGCGAGGGCGCTGCTACGGAAGGGAGGCCCGACCTCCAGCCCTGGAAGGTGATGGGGACTGGGACTATCCTGGGGGCCCCGCGCCCCTCGGCACAGCCACTCCCAACCACTCACCTCGACGGTGTGCGTCTCCACGCTGACGATGGAAACCTGGCCTCCCGAGGCCGCCCACAGGGTGTCCTCCGCCAGCAGCAGACTCCGGACCGGCAGCACGCCCAGCTTTATCACTTTCCGAGGCTCGGAATCCCAGGATCCGTCTTAAAAGGAAGCATCTCTGTTAATTTCACTCATATGCAGCGAGCCGTGCATAGGACTGGGGAAAAGGGTCCAGACCAGGGGTGGGCAAACTTTCTGACTCGAGGGCCACAATGGGTTCTTAAACTGGACCGGAGGGCCGGAACAAAAGCATGGATGGAGTGTTTGTGTGAACTAATATAAATTCAAAGTAAAGGAGCGGAGGGGAGAGCAAGAGAACCGGATAGAACAGCCGGATCCGGCCCGCGGGCCGTAGTTTGCCCACGGCTGGTCCGGACGATCCCAAAGAGCAGAGAGCCTAAGCGTCAGCTGTGGCCCGCGGCTCAGATGGGCGCTGGGGGTCTCAGGTTGCCCGGTGGGCACCGTTGTCACGGCAACCTGGGCAGCAGGCCGTGCCCACCCCAGCACAGATGCTCGGTGTCCCGGATACGTTATTCACCCAAAGCCTCCGTTTCCTCCTCAGCAAAAGGGGGACAATACCGCACGTGCCTGAGAGGCTGTGGTGAGAACTGACGATAATGCAAGTAAAAGCCCAGCACAGCGCCTGGCAGACAGGCGTTCCATAAAGACCGTCGTCTACGTATATAAAAGCCTGATACGCAAAGTGTCCCCTTGGGAGTTTGACCGCGAGAACGGGAGTTCGATCACTCGCTATGACCGGCGCTGACCACCAGCGGATGGGGCGGAACATGGTGGGTGACCAGAGGTGGCGAGGGAAGGAGGAGGCAGAGAGGCGGGGAGGCGGGAAACCTGATCAGCCCTGATTGGCCCTGATCGCCGGCCAGGCCTAGGGACCCTACCCATGCATGAATTTCATGCACCAGGCCTCTAGTTTACAATAATCATATATGTACTAGAGGCCCGGTGCACGAAATTCATGCACGGGGGTGTGTGTCCCTCAGCCCAGCCTGCACCCTCTCCAATCTGGGACCCCTCGAGGGATGTCCTACCTGGATCAGGCCTAAACGGGCAGTCAGACCTCCCTCTCACAATCCAGGACTGCTGGCTCCCAACTGCTCGCCTGCCTGCCTTCCTGATTGCCCCTAACCACTTCTGCCTGCCAGCCTGTTTGCCCCTAACTGCCCTCCCCTGCCAGCCTGATTGATTCCTAACTGCTCTCCCCTGCAGGCCTGGTCCCCCCCAACTGCTCTCCCCTGCAGGCCTGGGTCCCCCCCAAACTGCCCTTCCCTGCAGGCCCAGTCGCCCCCAACTTCCCTCCTCTGCCGGCCTGGTCACCCCTAACTGCCCTCCCCTGTAGGCTTGATCGCCCCCAACTGCCCTCCCTTGCAGGCCTGGTCCCTCCCTACTGCCCTCCCCTGCTGGCCATCTTGTGGCGGCCATTTTGTGTCCACATGGGGGCAGGATCTTTGACCACATAGGGGCAGCCATCTTGTGTGTTGGAGTGATGGTCAATCTGCATATTACTCTTTTATTAGATAGGATAGAGGCCTGGTGCATGGGTGGGGGCTAGCTGGTTTGCCCTGAAGGGTGTCCCGGATCAGAGTGGGGGTTCCCTTGGGGCGTGGGGCAGCCTGGGTGAGGGGCCTGTGGTGGTTTGCAGGCCGGCCACGCCCCCTGGCGACCCAAGTGGAGACCCTGGGATCTTGGGTTTATTTATCTTCTACAATTGAAACTTTGTAGCCTGGAGCAGAGCCAAGCCTCCTGCTCTCTCCAGCTCCGTGGCTGCCGCCATTTTTGTTGGGATTTATTTATCTTCTATAATTGAAACTTTGTAGCCTTGAGTGGAGGCCTGGGCCCGCCAGGGTGTGCGGAAAGCTTGGCTTCCTCCATTGCCAGGGAAACCCAAGCCTCCTGCTTGCTCCGTGGCACAGCCATCTTGGTTGGGTTAATTTGCATACTCGCTCCTGATTGGCTTGTGGGCATGGCTTGTGGGTGTAGCAGAGGTGTGGTCAATTTGCATATTACTCTTTTATTAGATAGGATGACGTGACTCAGTCATCATAAAGGGAATTGTACCCAAAATAATTTGGCAAATGTTTAAACACCCCCTTTTTGCTTTTATTTAAAAATATGCCTTGATATGGACAGTATTATAGGGAGAAAACAACTCTCTATGGGAAATGAAGAACTTGCTTCAGTGCTGAAACCCAGGAAATAGTAAGTATTCTGGCTTCAAAATACTGCCAGAGACCCACCGACAAGGTGCATTACCCAGTGCGTGTGGTGAGAGCTGTTCTGGGCTGCAAACATTGCACAGCTCCTCCGTTGCCTGGGGGCAGGATACAGAGGGAGAGGGAGCAGGTCACCGAACAATGGGTCAGTTGGAGTTTGAAGGGAGGCAGTGGTTCATGCTCCGGCCAAGCGTGCCCAGGCATTGCACCTATGCCCTGAGTTTCTTGGAAACAGCTGAAATGGCTTTTGTAACCTTTGGGTTGTCATTGTAACTATCCTAACTCCCTCTTGTGGTTCCCGTGTATAAATTTGCTGTAACACCTGTGGTGAAGTGCTGCAACTGTAGTCGCTGGCCAGCTTAATAAAGGCTCATAAATTTTGATCTCAGTCTCTGGTGGTCGTCTCTTGCGGGTCGCCCCACAACAAGAGCCAACAGGCAATGTGAAGAACAATAAAAAATCCCTTCAGCCTGGGTGGTGTGGCTCTAGGGTTCAGCGTCAACCTAGGAACCAGGAGGTCAGGGTTCGATTCCCCGTCAGGGCACATGCCCAAGTTGTGGGCTCGATCCCCAGTAGGGGGCGTGCAGGAGGCAGCCCATCAAGTCTCATTCATCACTGATGTTTCTATCTCTCACTCCCTCTTCCATCCTCAATAAAATACATTTTATTAATTTCAGAGAGGGGAACGGAGAGGGAGCAAAGGATAGAAACAGCAATGATGAAAGAGTATCACTGATTGGCTGCCTCCTGCTGGGGATGGAGCCCAAAACTGGGGCATGCCCAACCTGGAATTGAACTGTGACCTCCTGGTTCATAGGTCAATACTCAACCACTGAGCCACACTGGCCGGGCAGGGGGGGAACCTTTGTTCTGCCAAGGGCCATGGGGATATTTATAACATCACTAGAGGCCCAGTGCACGAAATTCGTGCATGTGTGGTGAGGGATCCCTCAGCCCGGCCTGCACTCTCTCCAATCCGGGACCCCTCGGGTGATGTCTTGACTACTGGTTTAGGGCCTAAACCGGTAGTGGGACATCGCTCTTGCAATCCGGGACCGCTGGCTCCTAACCGCTCGCCGGCCTGCCTGCCTGATCACCCCTAACCGCTTCTGCCTGCCTGCTGGTCTGATCGCCCCTAACTGCTCCCCTGCTGGCCTGATCGCCCCTAACTGCTCCCCTGCAGGCCTGATCGCCCCTAACTGCTCCCCTGCAGGCCTGATCGCCCCTAACTGCTCCCCTGCAGGCCTGATCACCCCTAACTGCTCCCCTGCCAGCCTGATTGCTCCTACCTGCCTCTGCCTTGGCCCCTGCACCTGGGACCCAGGCTTCCCTCCCTCTGGCCAGCCGCAAGCACCCAGACTCGGGCTTCCCTCCCTTTGACCGGCTGTAGCACCTGGGACCCCTGGTGGCTTCACCTGGGCTGGCTAAAGGTGCCCAGGACCCCAGGAGGCTTCGCCCGAGCCAGTCACAGGCACCTGGGACTCCTGGTGGCTTTACCGGGGCCCCAGCTTTGTCCAGAAGGATGTCTGAAAGGACATCCGGAAGACGTCCGGTTGGCCTAATTAGCATATTACCCTTTTCTTAGTATAGATTCACAGGCCATACAAAATGATCAACTTAAAAATGAGCTGCTCTGTGTGGTCAAACATTTAATTCACTCACCCCCAATGCCTTGGTCGGGCCAGACCAAATGATTTCACGGGCCTTATATGGCCCGCAGGCCAGACGTCCCCCCTCGGCCTTATGGGAACGGGAGGAGACGGGAACCCTGGTGGCCGTGAGTCACGGGGAGAAGGCGCCCTCGGCAGGTGGCGGCGGCCCGACCTCGGACTCCCAGCCCCTGAACCCGTGCGCCTCTGTGGCGTTGGCGGCAGCCACCTGCCCGCGTGAGCCCGTCACCTTGTGCCTTTGCGTAGACGGCCACGGCCCCGTCGACCAGGCCTGCGTACAGGCCGCGCGGCGTGCAGGCCAAGCTCATGACCGTGGCCTTGTTGGGGGCGGAGAACTGCTGCAGCCGCACTTTCTTGGCGCCTGGGCTGCTCTTGTAGACGGAGATGCTGGAAGGGAAGGGCGAGCCGTGAGCACGCCTGCCGCCAGCGCCGACAGAGCCCGTGCCGCAATGGTAAGAACTCCGGCTTCACAAGACTGCCCGGGGCGCCCCCCCCACACCACCACACTCCCTGCGGAAACGCGAGCTGTGTCTCAAAGACTCCACCGCTCTGGCCCCTTTCTGGCATTTTATTTTATTTTTTATTTTTATTATTTTTTTAATATTGTATTGATTTTTTACAGAGAGGAAGGGAGAGGGATAGAGAGTGAGAAACATCAATAGAGAGAAACATCGATCAGCTGCCTCCTGCACACCTCCCACTGGGGATGTGCCCGCAACCAAGGTACATGCCCTTGACCGGAATCGAACCTGGGACCCTTCAGTCCGCAGGCTGATGCTCTATCCACTGAACCACACCGGCCAGGGCTCTTTCTGGCATTTTAAAGGAGAAATTTAGCCCGGCTGGCGTGGCTCAGTGGTTGAGCGTAAACCTATGAACCAGGAGGTCACAGTTCGATTCTGGTCAAGGGCACATGCCCGGGTTGTGGGCTCGATCCCCAGTAGGGGGCATGCAGGAGGCAGCTGATCAGTGATCATCTCCCTTCATTAATGTTTCTATCTCTCTCTCTCTCTCTCTTCCTCTCTGACATCAATAAAAATATCTTTCAAAAAATAAAGTGGAGGAGAAATGTTGGGCTACAAAGAAACTAGTCCCCCCGATGTCGGCTGGAAATTCGCATCAGGAGCCAAGTTAGCTTTCCCCGAGGCGTGTCCGTGGGCGTCCATGACAACGCAGACTGCGGCTGTTTGTCCCCCAACACAGGCGGGACCTGCACCCCCTCCGCTTCCCCGCACACGCCTCACAGACGGACGTGACTGCCGCCTCACGCCGGCCCAGCGATGGAACGACGGCCAGCAGTGAAACTGTGACCAGGGGTGGGACCAGGACCGAGGGGGGACCCACCTTCCTTCCTCGGTCCCCAGGCAGACGGTGGGGACGCCCAGCGCGCTCCCGGTCGTGGTCCCGGGCTCCGGGGCGGGGCTGGGCTGGGGGCCTGGCTCCGAGGGCATGTGCACCATGCAGAGAATGCGGGACTCCACGTGGAAGCACTCGATGACTTTGGGGTTGGCGTTGTGGAAGGAGACGATGGTGATCTGGCCCATCTGACCCGTACAACTTCCGATCTGAGGGGGGGTGGGGGTGGGGGGGCGTCAGGAGGGGAGACACCGGGGCGTGAAGCACCCACAGGCCACGGAGACCGGCACTGACCCAGGGACCAGGGCCAATGTCCCGGAGCCGCCACGCCTGTATTTAAAGGATCTGCTAACAGACCCCCCTTTCCACGTGTTAATTAGGTGGTTTCTCAACAACCGGGTGGGAAGGCCTGGGCTGGGGCGGGCTGGAGGGGGTCAATGGGGGAAAGGGGGGACATACCTAATACTTTCAACAATAAAGATTTATTTATTTATTTATTTTAAATATATTTTATTGATATTTCACAGAGAGGAAGGGAGAGGGATAGAGAGCTAGAAACATCAATGAGAGAGAAACATCGATCAGCTGCCTCCTGCACACCTCCCACTGGGGATGTGCCCGCAACCAAGGTACATGCCCTTGACCGGAATCGAACCTGGGACCCTCAGTCCGCAGGCCGACGCTCTATCCACTGAGCCAAACCAGTTTCGGCAAAAGATTTATTTTTTAAAAAATAGGTTATTTTTCTTTTAATTTGGATAACAAGAACAGAGTTTTGATTTTTTCAATCATATTTCATATGCTTTGAAAACCATATACCTCACTCTATGCAAGGATGTTCACACACAACGTAAAGTCTTACGAAGCAGATTGATAGCAACTTTAGGAAATTTCACAGTCGAGTTTACCAGCCGTTAACTAGGAAAACTGCTCAAAAGAGAGGGAAGCACCCGGCCGGTGGGGCTCAGGGGCTGAGCATCGACCTATGAACCAGGAGGTCCCGGTTCGATTCCCGGTCAGGGCACACGCCCGGCTTGCAGGCTCAATCCACCCCGTGGGGGCGTGCAGGAGGCAGTGATCCATGGTTCTCTCATCATGGATGTTTCTCTCTCTCTCTCTCTCTCTCTCTCTCTCTCTCTCTCTCCCCCCCCCCCTTCCTCTCTGACATCAATAAAAGGATTTTTTAAAAGAGGAGGGAAGCCCTAACCGGTTTGGCTCAGTGGGTAGAGCGTCAGCCTGCGGACTGAAAGGTCCCAGGTTCGATTCCGGTCAGGGGCATGTATCTTGGTTGCAGGCACATCCCCTGTAGGAGGTGTGCAGAAGGCATCTGATCGATGTTTCTAACTCTCTATCCCTGTCCCTTCCTCTCTATAAAAAAATCAATAAAATATATTTAAAAAAAAAAAAAAAAAAAAAAGGAGGGACGCGGTAAGCAAGCCCCAGGTGACCCGCAGCATCTACCTGGCAGGCGCCGCGGCCTTGCCCACGCTGGCCTGCTGCCACGTCCCCGTGGCCCCTCCTCCCGCTCGCTAGAGCCCTCGGGGACACCCGCAAGTCCCCTCCCGGACGTAAACGTAAGTGCAGCTGCTTTTCAGAGTCAGGCCTCACTAGCACAAGAGCGGACGGGAAGGGAGCCCGGCCACCTGAGGGGCTGGGGGGCGGGGGGGCGGGGGCTGTGCCGCTGGGATGGTTTTCCTGTCGTGGGTTTGGGGATGCGGTGACGCCCGCGCTGCTTCCTGCGTTTCCTGTCACAGACGGCTTCTTGCTCCACAGCCTTTCCGGGGGCCTGCGCCAGGGCCAGGGGCAGGGGGCCAGGGGTGGGGGGGGGGCAGGAGAGGGAAGGAGGCCTCAGCTGCAGGCCCCGTGCACGGAGAATTCCTCTTAAAGGCCTCACACCCCGAGGGCAACAGCCTGTCTGTCCCTTCCTTCCTCCCGCCGAGGGAAGGGCTCCGGTCAGCGTTCGGGCCTTTTTGGACAAGTGCCTGTAGGACACTGGGGTCCTCACGGGGACACGGGCACCCCAACATGCACCGACCAGAAGTGCCCCTCACGGGGACACGGGCATCTCAACATGCACCAACCAGAAATGCCCCTCGAGGGGACACGGGTGCCTCAACATGCACCAACCAGAAATGCCCCTCGAGGGGACACGGGCATCTCAACATGCACCAACCGGAAATGCCCCTCGAGGGGACACGGGCATCTCAACATGCACCAACCGGAAATGCCCCTCACGGGACACGGGCATCTCAACATGCACCAACCAGAAATGCCCCTCACGGGACACGGGCATCTCAACATGCACCAACCAGAAATGCCCCTCACGGGACACGGGCATCTCAACATGCACCAACCAGAAATGCCCCTCACGGGACACGGGCATCTCAACATGCACCAACCAGAAATGCCCCTCACGGGACACGGGCATCTCAACATGCACCAACCAGAAATGCCCCTCACGGGGACACGGGGCGCCTCAACATGCACCAACCGGAAATGCCCACTGCCACCGAGGGAGGCATAATCAAATGCAGTATTTCCTTTGGCACAAAGGCACTTGAACTGCTGTTTCCAGCAAAAAGCCTTGATGACTTGGGAGGTTGGGGGGCTGGGGGGGGGGCGGGCCACGCAAGTGAGCCACCAAACGGACGAGCTATCTAGGAGAGTCTGTGTGAGTTAAGCTGCTGTCCCGGGGCTGAGTGCAACCCGCAGCTTTAGGGAAAGAAAAGAGGACGCATCTTACTCCCGAGAACCCCCACACCGTCCCGGAAGCCAGGAGAGCTCCCGGCCGGGGCCCGCGGTGACGGCCACGTTTGGACACGGGCCCGGGACAGTGGCAGCCACGGCTCCCCGAGGCACGTCCAGGTCTGCGGTTTCCTGTCCCTCCCACCACACCCCTGCCCGCCAGGTGCGTGGGCACGGGCGGCCTCTTACCCACAGGAAGCCCTGGGCTGCGCCCGTGGGGTCCGGCCGGCCCGCGCGGCCCGGGTGGGGCTCGGGGTTGTAGACGGCACACTCGATCTGAGGGGAGAGCCGGCGGTTAACCCGGGCGGGAGGCAGCGCGGGTGGGGGCTCCCGCGAAGGCAGGGCTGCGCGCTGAGCCGGGGACCCGGGCGGGAGGGTGAGTCCAGGCCGGGGAGCAGACACCGACGTGAGCGCTGCCGTCTTCCGTGTCTCCTCGCGGACCCAGGGCGGCTGGGATGGGTCACGGCCTGGGCGCCCAGCGGGCTCAGCTCCTGCGTGGAGGTGGGAGGCCCCTGGCCCCTCCCCGCCCGCCCGCCTCTCCCTGGGGAAGGGTCCCCCTCCGCCTCCGGGTGCGGGTGTCCCAGAGACCGGCGTGAGAAACAAGGTCTCCCGTTTCTCGCAGACACGCGCACGCCTGAGCCCACGTGGGGGGGCGTGAACAGAACGGCACCGGGAACGCGGCCCACGTGGACTCGGGACGCAGCCGTGCGTGGCACAGCGTCCACGGGTGTGGGTGTACCCCGCTCCCCACCCCCCCAGCACCCAGTGCCACGACAGGGCGGGCACAGCCTCAGACCAGGGATCCCGCGTGGGCCCCGGAGCGGGAATGACCGCGCTGACCAGGAACCCAGCGCTCAGCCCTGGCCTCTGCCCCCTGCTCGTCCTTCACTCCCCAAGCGGGGCGGGGACTCCCCCACCCACCCCCAGCGGGGCGAGGACCTCAAGCTGCACGAAGACCCTCCCGGCACCTTGAACTCCTGCTGCTTGGCCACCGTCACCGGCATGTGTCCCACCAGGAGCGGGTGTCGGTCCTTCTTGACCTGGTTCCCGTCGTCCTCCACGCAGAACCAGCCCATGTGGTTGTCCTCCTCTGTGGCGTTGGGGAGAGGGGCGAGGACGGCGTGAGGGGGCTCCCCGCGTGGGGGACGGGGAGCCCCCTGCCTCATTCCCGGAGCGGGACCCCCCCTTCCCTCCAGGGGCGCCCCCGCCACCCCACTTCACACAGGGTTGCAGGTGAGTGACGGGGTGGGGGCGCGCGCCCAGGGGAAGGGGCGTGACCTTGCCACGGGAGCACGGGGGCTACGTTTTCTGATCTCTGCTCATTTTTTTTTTAAGCCACTGAGCTGTTTAAGTCCAGGGACAGAGTGAGAGGGAGGTCTCCCACCCGCCTGAGATCTCACCCCCAAGCCTTCGCCCTGCGGTGAGCACGGGACCCGCGCAGAGGACAGAGCGGCTCCGCTTCCTGTTTGCGGGTCACCCTGCGCCGGGCTGGGGACCCCCTCCATGTGCAGGGGAAGGAGCACCCCCGGCACAGGCCGTCCAGGGCCACGGCTCCCGGCAGCCGAGCGCGGCCCCCACGGCCCCACGGCCCCGGCTCTGCTGCCTTTATTTTCCGTTCATCGTTCACTATCGGGGTGTGACTGTGTCTGACAGAATTCCACACCTGCACCCTCCCCCCCCTCGCACCGCCGCCCAGAGTAGCAGGCGCCTGCCCTGCGTGTGAATTACATGTGAATACACGTGGACACATCTCAACCGCCCGCTTCACACGCTGGGCGGGGCAGAGTCGGCTTGCGGCTGTTCGCATGGGAAAGATGCACAAGAAGAGGCCTGTGCCCCGCACGCTCACAGCAGGAAGCTGCTGAGCCCCGCCCCGTGCGTGTCCCCAACAGGCAGGGCTGGCGGACGCGGGGAGAGGAGCACCATGCGAGGCCAGCGGCGAACCACACCCCGGGTCCTGCTGCGGGACCCAGCCCCGACGGGACCCAGACTCGGTGGGACCCAGACTCGGCGGGACCCAACCCCGACGGGACCCAGACTCGGTGGGACCCAGACTCGGTGGGACCCAGACTCAGTGGGACCCAGCCCCGACGGGACCCAGGGCCGGGCTCCGGGCTCAGGGCTGGAACACGTGTGAACAGTCCCAGCGGACATGACCGCTGCGTTAGAGCAGGGAGGGCTTTTCTCCCCACGCTCCCCCATCACGGCTCCATCAGTGCCTGCTGCCGGGTGAACCTCTGCTTAGAAACACGCTTAGGGGGCCCGGCCGGCGTGGCTCAGGGGTTGAGCGTCGACCTATGAACCAGGAGGTCACAGTTCAATTCCCGGTCAGGGCACAGGCCCAGGTTGTGGGCTCCATCTCCAGTGGGGGGCGTGCAGGAGGCGGCTGATCCATGATTCTCTCATCATTGATCTCTCTCTCTCTCTCTCTCTCTCTCTCTCCCTCCCCGCTTCCTCTCTGAAATCAGTAAAAACATGCCTCCTCCCCCACCTGACTGTCTCTCGGGCACCTATTTCATCTGAAGCAGGGAGCTTGGACCCGCTTTGTCTAGGGACAAGCCTCGTCTAGGGACACGCCTTGTCTAGGGGACACACCTTGTCTGCCTCGTCTGGGGACACGCCTCATCTAGGGGACACGCCTCGTCTAGGGGGACACGCCTCGTCTAGGGACACGCCTCGTCTGGGGGGACAAGCCTCGTCTAGGGGGACACGCCTTGTCTAGGGGACACACCTCATCTAGGGGACACGCCTCATCTAGGGGACACGCCTCGTCTAGAGACACGCCTTGTCTAGGGGACACGCCTTGTCTAGGGGGACACACCTTGTTTAGGGGACACGCCTTGTCTAGGGGGACACACCTTGTTTAGGGGACACACCTTGTTTAGGGGACACACCTTGTTTAGGGGACACACCTTGTCTAGGGGGACACACCTTGTTTAGGGGACACACCTTGTTTAGGGGACACACCTTATTTAGGGGACACGCCTTGTCTAGGGGCACACACCTTGTTTAGGGGACACGCCTCATCTAGAGACACGCCTCGTCTAGGGGACACACCTCATCTAGGGGGACACGCCTCGTCTAGGGGACACGCCTTGTCTGGGGAGCCCGCCCTTACCCAGCGCGAGCTTGGCCATCTGCAGGCTGCTGAGCCAGGACTCCTTGCAGGCGGGCGTGAAGGTGCTGAACACGGCCGTGAAGAAGGTGGGACGCCCGGACCTGCGGGGGCGGAGGGCTCAGGTCTCGGGGGCCTCAGCGCCGCGGGTCCCGCGTGCCCGTCCCGCGTGCCCGTCGTCCCCAGGCCGGCGGCGGGGACACTCACTTGTCCTGCTTGCCCGGGAGCTGCAGCTGGAGCCGGCAGCAGTCGGCCGCTCGGATTTCCTCCTCCTTCCGCAGGACCAGCCTCTGCAGCCCGGACACCCAGTCGTGGGCCACGGCCTGGTTCAGGTTCTGCGGCGGACACGGCCCATTTCCCTTTTTCGTTTTCCTTTGTCTGTCTTTGCTGATGTGTGACAGAGGCCCCTTCTGCCCGCCCACCCCCCCCCCCCCCGGCCCTCACCCCGTCCTCTGTGCCTGCGGGCTGTGCACAGGTGCACACGAGGTCTTCGCTGATCTCTCCCACCCACCCACCCTCCCCTGCCTTCCCTCTGAGATTCGCAGCCTGCTCCATGCATCTCTGAATATTTTTAAAAAATATATTTTTATTGAATTCAGAGAGGAAGGGAGACGGGGAGAGAGAGAGAGAAACATCAACGATGAGAGAGAATCATGGATCAGCTGCCTCCTGCACGCCCCCTCCTGGGGATCAAGCCCACAACCCGGGCACGTGCCCTTGACCGGAATCGAACCCGGGACCCTTCCGTCCGCAGGCCAGCGCTCTATCCGCTGAGCCACACCAGCCAGGGCATGGATATTTTCTGTTCATCCGTTTATTTGGTTCATTAGACTCCATGTATGAGTGAGATCATGTGACACTTGTCTCTCCCTGACCGGCTTATTTCCCTTAGCTGAGGAGAGGCTGGGGTGGGACACATTGCGGGGAGACGGAACGCATTTTAAAGTGGGTGGGAAGGGACCACGCGGGGGGCGGTGGGGGGAGCAAGGCTGTCACAAAAGAAAGAGCGCCTGGGAGGTGGCCACGCGGTGGTGCTGCGCGTTTCCATGACAACTCACCCCTGGGGTCTGCGTAGGGACGTTGTCTCCCCGCCCCCCGCCTCCCCCCGTCCAAACCAGGGCAGACACGACCGCTTGGGTCTCACCGCAACCTCGTCTGGTGCCGCCCGCGAACCCAGGCTGTCCCAGCCGGAGGCAGAGCGAGCGCCAAGCCGGGCGGCCGGGCCCTCACCTGGTAGCGCCCCCGCAGGTCCCCGATGAGCTGCGCGATCTGCCCCGCCACGTTGAGGTCGTGAAGCAGGTTCTGCAGGTCCTGGTACAGCTGCCCCGGCCCCACGTGGACTCTGTCTGCAAAACACGCACAGGAGGCGGGGCTGGGGCCGCCGCCCGGGAGGAAGACCGGGGAGGAAGGCCGGCTCGCTTCCTGTTTTTAAACAGTAAACACTTCCCGGCATTGGGAAATGCGAACTTTTCTTTTTAGTTGGAAACCACAGGCCCCGGGCACGACGTCCGTGCACTGAGGGGGGGTCCCTCAGCCGGGCCAGCGCCCTCTCGCAGTCCAGGACCCCCCAGCGGACATCCCCCAAGGGGTCCTTAGCGCTGCCTCGGAGGCGGGAGAGGCTCCTGCTGCCGCCGCTGGGCTCGCCAGCCGTGAGCCCGGCTTCTGGCTGAGGGGCGCTCCCCCTGGGGGAGCACATGACCACCAGCGGGCACTCCTGCATCAGCGTCTGCCCCCCGGTGGTCAGTGCGCATCATAGCGACCAGTCGTTCCCCCGTTTGGTCCATGTGCATGTTCGTCTTTTATTACATAGGCTAATTTCAGATTTACAGAGGACTTGCACTCCCGAGGTTAAAACCTCTCAGAACCTCAGCACCTCCGTCCCCACGGAAACCACCCCATGGGACCGGACCGGGGGCACCTGAGCTCAGAGCCGCCCGTGCACAGCGACGGCCTCCTCCTGTCCACTTTCCGTGGAAATGCACAGCCCGGGCACATGCCAGGGTTGCGGGCTCGATCCCCAGTGTGGCACATGCAGGAGGCAGCCGATCAATGATTCTCTCTCATCACTGATGTTTGTCTCTCTCTCTCTCTCTCTAAAATCAATAAAAATATATATTAAAAAAATAAATTTAAAAAATCTACAGTCTGAAGACTATCCTATATAATAAAGAGGTAATAGGTAATATGCAAATTGACCCTCACTTGCTCACACAAGATGGCCGCCCCCATGTGGTCAAAGATGGCCACCACAAGATGGTCGGCACGGAGGGTAGTTGTGGGCGATCAGGCCAGCAGGGGAGGGCAGTTGGGGGTGACCAGGCCTGCAGGGGAGGGCAGTTGGGGGTGACCAGGCCGGCAGAAGAGGGCAGTTGGGGTTGACCAGGCCGGCAGAGGAGGGCAGTTGGGGGCAACCAGGCCTGCAGGGGAGGGCAGTTGTGGGCGATCAGCCCTGCAGGGGAGGGCAGTTAGGGGTGACCAGGCTGGCAGGGGAGGGCAGTTGGGGGTGACCAGGCCTGCAGGGGAGGGCAGTTGGGGGTGACCAGGCCGGCAGAGGAGGGCAGTTGGGGGTGACCAGGCCTGCAGGGGAGGGCAGTTGGGGGTGACCAGGCCTGCAGGGGAGGGCAGTTGGGGGTGACCAGGCCTGCAGGGGAGGGCAGTTGGGGGTGACCAGGCCAGCAGAGGAGGGAAGTTGGGGGCAACCGGCCTGCAGGGGAGGACAGTTAGGGGTGACCAGGCTGGCAGGGGAGGGCAGTTGGGGGCTACCAGGCTGGCAGGCAGGCGAGCGGTTGGGAGCCAGCAGTCCTGGATTGTGAGAGGGATGTCCGACTGCCCGTTTAGGTCTGATCCCACAGGGATCGAACCTAAACCGGCAGTCGAACATCCCCCAAGGGGTCCCAGTTTGGAGAGGGTGCAGGCTGGGCTGAGGGACAACCCCCCCTCCATGCACGAATTTCATGCACCGGGCCTCTTGTCCTATATAATAAAAGCCTAATATGCAAATCAACCAAACAGTGGAACGCCCGGTCGCTATGACACGCACACTGACCACCAGGGGGCAGACGCTCAGTGCAGGAGCTGCCCCCAGCCCACAAGCCCCAGGCCAGCCAAGGTGGGTGCCAGTGGGGGGCCCCCCCCGATCGCCCTGCCGGTTGCTCCACAGATCGGCCCTGATTGCCCGCTAGGTCTAGGGACCCTACCCATGCATGAATTTCATGCACCGGGCCTCTAGTTCATAAATAATAACCGTAAATATGACGCAACAGTTGAAGCATCTCCAAAGTATGTGATGCCTTTCTCTCACTTTCCCTTGTGACGTTCACAGCCCAAGGCCCCTCCATGGCTGGGAGGTGCCGGGAGCTGGCCTGCAGCAGAGCCAGCCCCAGACCAGGGCTCGCTGTCCATCGAGGGCGGGGGCCTGCGTCCTAACTGCCACGGGACACGCAGCACAGAACCGGGCCTGGGGGACGGGGCCGGCCACATGCAGCAGCTTCGCCAGGAACCCGGAGTGCCCACTGCACGCCCCGGAGACGAGCCCGAGGTCAGCACCCAATCCGGCCGGTCAGCCTGTCCGCCCACCGACGCTGACGACGGTGTCACCCACACAGCTCCCACACCTCTGCCCGTGCCGCCACGCCAACAGCGAGCAGGTCACTTACGTGGCTTGGCGTTGGCCACCACGGCCAGGCTCTCGGGGGGGTGCTCGGCGGCGCCCTCGGGGTGACCGTACTCGACAACCGCCACGTGGCCCAGCGGCACGCTCCACTTCAGCAGGTGCCTCTGGCCGGCCGGCAGCAGCGCGTGGCTGTCCTGGCCCGTCCTGCAACGACAACCGCGAGCCACGGCGTGACGTCGCGAGACTTCCCACCTGCAGGCTCCCCGTGGGGGGCCCGGAGCTGTGCCCCCCGAGCCTCGGTGCTCCCGGGAGCAGGCACCACCTGCTGAGCGACGAGGCTTCCATCAGGTGAGCGGGAGGGCTCCATGCACGGTCTGCCCCGGAGAGCCGGGGGGGGGGGGGGGGGGGGGGGGGGAGGGGAGGGACGACCTCACACAGAGCCCGGGGGAGGGGCGGGACGACCTCACGGAGAGCCCGGGGGAGGGGCGGGACGACCTCACACAGAGCCCGGGGGAGGGGAGGGACGACCTCACGGAGAGCCCGGGGGAGGGGCGGGACGACCTCACGGAGAGCCCGGGGGAGGGGCGGGACGACCTCACACAGAGCCCGGGGGAGGGGCGGGACGACCTCACGGAGAGCCCGGGGGAGGGGAGGGACGACCTCACACAGAGCCCGGGGGAGGGGAGGGACGACCTCACGGAGAGCCCGGGGGAGGGGCGGGACGACCTCACGGAGAGCCCGGGGGAGGGGAGGGACGACCTCACACAGAGCCCGGGGGAGGGGCGGGATGACCTCACACAGAGCCAGGGGGAGGGGAGGGGCGGGACGACCTCACACAGAGCCCGGGGGAGGGGCGGGATGACCTCACACAGAGCCAGGGGGAGGGGAGGGGCGGGACGACCTCACACAGAGCCCGGGGGAGGGGCGGGACGACCTCACGGAGAGCCCGGGGGAGGGGAGGGACGACCTCACACAGAGCCCGGGGGAGGGGCGGGATGACCTCACACAGAGCCAGGGGGAGGGGAGGGGCGGGACGACCTCACACAGAGCCCGGGGGAGGGGCGGGACGACCTCACGGAGAGCCCGGGGGAGGGGAGGGACGACCTCACACAGAGCCCGGGGGAGGGGCGGGATGACCTCACACAGAGCCAGGGGGAGGGGAGGGGCGGGACGACCTCACACAGAGCCCGGGGGAGGGGCGGGACGACCTCACGGAGAGCCCGGGGGAGGGGCGGGACGACCTCACACAGAGCCCGGGGGAGGGGCGGGACGACCTCACACAGAGCCAGGGGGAGGGGAGGGGCGGGACGACCTCACACAGAGCCCGGGGGAGGGGCGGGACGACCTCACGGAGAGCCCGGGGGAGGGGAGGGACGACCTCACACAGAGCCCGGGGGAGGGGCGGGATGACCTCACACAGAGCCAGGGGGAGGGGAGGGGCGGGACGACCTCACACAGAGCCCGGGGGAGGGGCGGGACGACCTCACGGAGAGCCCGGGGGAGGGGAGGGACGACCTCACACAGAGCCCGGGGGAGGGGCGGGATGACCTCACACAGAGCCAGGGGGAGGGGAGGGGCGGGACGACCTCACACAGAGCCCGGGGGAGGGGCGGGATGACCTCACACAGAGCCCGGGGGAGGGGAGGGGCGGGACGACCTCACACAGAGCCTGGGGGAGGGGCGGGAGGACCTCACGGAGAGGGGGGGGGGGGGGGGAGAGGCGGGATGACCTCACGGAGAGCCGGGGGGAGGGGCGGGACGACCTCACACAGAGCCCTGGGTAACGCGCAGCCGCGCCTGGAGGCCACCTGAGCAGATGCCCAGGGTCCCCGAACACTGCCAACGGGAAACTCCTGTGGGGAGCCCTCCTCTCCTGCCGCCCCGGGGCGAACGCTCACATTCCTTCTTTACTCTCGGGCACAGCATAACCATGTTAGTGACATCAGGTCACATCCCAGCCTCCATGACCAAAGTGCTCATTGAGGCCCTGGCAGGTGGGCTCCGTGGGCAGAGCGTCGGCCCCGCACCAAAGGGTGGCAGGTTCGATGCCTGGTCAAGGACACACACCTGGGTCCCAGGTTCGATCCCTGGTCAAGGGCACACACCTGGGTCACAGGGTCGATGCCTGGTCAAGGGCACACACCTGGTCGCAGGTTCGATGCCTGGTCAAGGGCACACACCTGGTCCCAGGTTCGATCCCCGGTCAAGGGCACACACCTGGGTCACAGGGTCGATCCCCGGTCAAGGGCACACACCTGGGTCACAGGTTCGATCCCTGGTCAAGGGCACACACCTGGGTCACAGGTTCGATCCCCGGTCAAGGGCACACACCTGGGTCCCAGGTTCGATGCCTGGTCAAGGGCACACACCTGGGTCACAGGTTGGATCCCTGGTCAAGGGCACACACCTGGGTCCCAGGTTCGATCCCCGGTCAAGGGCACACACCTGGGTCACAGGTTCGATCCCCGGTCAAGGGCACACACCTGGTTCACAGGTTCGATGCCTGGTCAAGGGCACACACCTGGGTCACAGGTTGGATCCCTGGTCAAGGGCACACACCTGGGTCACAGGTTCGATGCCTGGCCCCAGTCAGGGCATGTGTGAGAGGCAACCAATTGATGTGTCTCCCTCACATCGATGTTTCTCTCTCTGCCCCCTCTGTTCACTCTCTCTAAAAAAAATCAATGGGCCGAAATCGGTGTGGCTCAATGGATAGAGCGTCAGCCTGTGGACTGAAAGGTCCCGGGTTCGATTCCAGTCAAGGGCATGTACCTTGGTTGCGGGCACATCCCCAGTAGGTGGTGTGCAGGAGGCAGCTGATCGATGTTTCTAACTCTCTATCCCTCTCCCTTCCTCTTGGTAAAAAAAAAAAATCAATGGAACAAACATCCTCAGGTGAGGATTAACAGCAACAAGAGACAAACTCATCGCACACGCAGCAATTAAATGTTTAAGACATCTCACGACCCCTTCCTTCTCTGTCACACAAGGAGCAAACATGCAGAGAAACACAGAACACGCGTACAGTCAGGGGAGAACGCCGGAGAAAGCATGTATGAAAGCGAGTGTGCGTGCGTGTGTGCGAAATGACCCCCGTCTGCCCTAATTTGTACCAGCGCTGCCGTGGCGGCCCCCAGGGGACCGCCTGGAAGCAAGCGGCTCGTGGTTGGTTCGAAGCGTGTCCCTGCCTCACGGGCGGGCACGGCGCTCGGCACCCGGTGGCCGGGACGGTGAGCGCCAGCGGGTCGCCCGCTCCCGAGACGGGGCGGGCCGTGGGGGGCTCAGGGCCGGTCCTTACCGGGCGCTGACGGTGACGCACATGAGCACGTCGGTCAGCATGAGCAGCCGCCGCTCCTTGGTCTTGGTGACCTCCCCGCGGTCGTTGTACACGGTCTCGATCACGTCGTCGGACCGGATGAGGTGCCGGCTCCCACTGCTGAGAAGCTGGACATTCACGTCACGCTCGACACGGTCGCCACGCTCGCGGTTATCAGAAAAGGGGGAGCAGCGTCCGCGGTGCAGGGACGGCGCGGGGTTTCGGACTCGCCTTCAGGGAGGCCCGCCCGGCGCACTCAGGCCAGCTGGGGGCCCAGAGCGCGCTTTCCCCCCAAAAGCCCCACAGCCGGGTTTCAGGTCCTCGCCCCGGCGAGAGGGACCACATCCCTGCGACACGCTTCTGAGGCTGAGACACTGACACGCCGGCCGTGGCTCCGGGGCTGAGCATCGACCCAGGAACCAGGAGGTCACGGTTCGGTTCCCGCTCAGGGCACAGGCCCGGGTTGCGGGCTCCATCCCCAGCAGGGGGCGTCCAGGAGGCAGCTGACCAGTGATTCTCTCTCCTCATGGATGTCTCTCTCTCTCTCCCCCTCTCCCTTCCTCTCTCTCTGAAATCAATACATAGATCTTTAAAATATACAAAATATAAGTAAACTGCACACACAGTGCTTTAACGCTGAGCATCTAAAATAACACCCCACGTCTGAAAGCAGCATTCAGCGGGAAGAGCGGCTCTTCGCCTCTTTGGGGTCCTGGGTCCCCTTAAGGGCCCGATGAACCCGTGCACCCCTTTTCTGAGGACGCCCAGACTCTGAAGCTTAGGCAGCCTCCGGGGTCGGGGGCCGGCCGGCTCCCCTCGGCTCCCAGGTCAGCGCCTGGCCCGTGAGCTGCCCGCGGACCCGGGGGTTAGTCGCAGCGGCTGAGACAGCGGCGGGGGTTAGTGAGGGCGGAGGGCACCCCGGCGGCGGCGAGGGGCAGCTCGGCCACCTTGTTCAGGTATCGCTCGTTCACGGCTTTCGCTATCTGCTTCATCTCGCAGCGCTGATCTGCGTCTCGCTTTCTCTCGTTCAGTTTCTCTGCCAACGTCTCCAGCTCCGTCAGCGCCATCTGGAGGGGCAGCCGGTCGGGGTGTCCGCGGGGCGTGTTCCTCAGCATGTCCTTTGGGGGAAACGAGTAAACAGGTGGGGGGGGGGGTGTGACTGCCCGTGTGGGGGCCGAGGGCTGTGGCCATCCGCGGACGCCCCGCCCAGCGGCCCCATCGCCCAGGCTGGCCGCAGTGGGTGACCGTGAGGTCAGTGGTCTCTGGGGAAGAATAAGAACCCGTCGGGAGGGACGTAAACCAGGTGAGTCACAGCCTGACTGACACTTCAATATTCACAAAAACAAGATTAACTCCCTCAACGGCCTTGCTCACGGAAAAGGTAGCATCTGGCCGGGCCGGCGTGGCTCAGGGGTTGAGCATCGACCTAGGAACCAGGAGGTCACGGCTCGCTTCCCGGTCAGGGCACAGGCCCGGGTTGCGGGCTCGATCCCCAGTGGGGGGCGTGCAGGGGGCAGCCGGTCCGTGATTCTCTCTCATCATGGATGTTTCTCTCTCTCTCCCTCTCCCTTCCTCTCTGACATCAATAAAGATAAGTTTTCAAACACGCACACACACAACACACTTGGTCCTTGCCCCGGGCCAGGCTGCAGGCACAGAGCCCCTGACACTCGGGGTTTCTGAGTGACGGGGGGGCCTGTCCAGCGCGCCTGAGCTGAGGCCACTGGTAGCTCCCGCGGCCGTGGCTCCAGGTGGATGGGAGGCCGGCCCTCCGGGGGGGGGGGGGCTGAGGGATGAGGGGGTCCCCGTGGGCCAGTGAGGCCATCCGTCTGCCTCCACAGGGAACCGCCACGGAAACCCACAGGCAGGGCTGGAGAGGTTCAGGGTCGGGGACGTGGTGCTGGGAGGGTGGTGAGCGCCCGGCGGCCCCAGGTCCCCCCACCTGCCCCTCCCCCTGGACGTCCATCCGGTGGCCGAGTTATAAACCGCGAACGCCAGTGCCTTCCTGAGTTCCGGGAGCCCCGCCAGCCCGTTCCTGAACCTGCGGGGGCGTGGGGACCCCAGCTGGGTAGCCGGGCGGGACAGAACTGCGTGGCTGTGACCCGCTACTGTGCTTGGCGTCTGGAGTGGACAGGGCCCTGGGCCTGAGGGCTGACGCTCGGGGGTCAGTGTCAGCTGAGCCGAACGCAGGACGCAGGCTGGTGGGGGCCCCCTGGGAGGAGAGGAGGGGCTGAGGCCCCAGGGAGGGCTGGTTCCGGGGTCCCCGGGGTCACCAGGGGCCATGGGGTCGCGGTACCTGGAGCAGCAGGATGAACTGTGGAAACCTCTGGATGGGCCTGGTCATCAGGCTGTGGAGCGTGACGCGGTCTGGACCGGACTCCTGGCTCTGCTGCGGGCAGCGGGGTCTCACTCACCTCAGGCAGCGGGACCTGAAGGCCGTCCACGCCCAGCACGCGGCCTCGGGCGGAGTCAAGGCCACGCAAGGGCCTGCCTCCATGTCTGCAGACACTTCCTCCACTGCCTGTCCCCCCCCACGACTGCCCCCCCCGACCCACATCGGTCCCCCCCGTCCACCTCTCGGCCCCTGGCCTACAGCGAGCGTGGCTGGCTTCGGAGTCAGAACCGTCAACCCTGGCCAGCGTGCTCCGTGGTCAGAGCATCGGCCCGCACACCACAGGGCCTCAGGTTCAGTTCCTGGTCAAGGGCACACACCTGGTTTGCAGGTCTGATCCCCAGCCCTTGTTGGGGTGCGAGGGGAGGCCACCAACGGATGTGTCTCTCACACATCGCTGTCCCTCTCTCCCTCTCTCTCTCTCCCCGTCCTTCCACTCTCTCTAAAAAATCAAAGGAAAACATATCTTCAGGTGAGGGTCAACAAAATAATAATAATAAGATAAATTATAAAAAATAAAAGCTATGTGCCCTGACCGGTTTGGCTCAGTGGATAGAACATCGGCCTGCGGACTGAAAGGTCCCAGGTTTGATTCCGGTCAAGGGCATGTACCTTGGTTGTGGGCACATCCCCAGTGGGAGGTGTACAGGAGGCAGCTGATCAATGTTTCTCTCTCATCGATGTTTCTAACTCTCTATCCCTCTCCCTTCCTCTCTGTAAAATATCATGCCAAAACCGGTTTGGCTCTGTGGATAGAGCGTCAGCCTGCGGACTGAAAGGTCCCAGGTTCGATTCCGGTCAAGGGCATGTAACTTGGTTGCGGGCACATCCCCAGTAGGAGGTGTGCAAGAGGCAGCTGATCGATGTTTCTCTCTCATTGATGTTTCTGACTATCCCTCTTCCTTCCTCTCTGTAAAAAATCAATAAAATATATTTTTTTAAAAAAATATATTTAAAAAAATAAAATAAAAAATAAAAATAAATAAATAAAAGCTATGTTACCCCTAAAAACGCATCTTTCTTTCTCGCATCGATCCAACGCCGAGGGCGCTGTTGGTTCTAAAGCCGTCGCGGTGAGCGGCACGGTACGCTGGGCGGCGAGGGTGCGCCGTTTCATTATCGGGGTCCCCCGTGGAGCCTGCCATCAGAGGCGTTAAAACCCCAAAGGGGGAAAAGGCTGCCCACCTTTAGAAACTCCAGGAAGGCGGGCTTCGTGGAGCAGGCCTTCTTGAGGACGGCCACGGCCGCGCTGAAGTTGTTCACGTACTCGCTGTAGGCGTCCAGCACCATGGACTTGGAGAACTGAAAGCGGACATGGAAACGTGAGCAACGTGGCACCCAGGGGCCTCCCAACCTCAAGTAACCCCCGTCACAGCCACGCTACGTGAAACAAACTTCATCACCGCCACATGGTGTGACTTTTTGGGTCGATTTCTGGGGACTCTGTTCTGTTCCTTTGGTCTCTGTGCCTGTTCTTGGGCCAGGACCAGGCTGTTTTGAGTGCAGTGGCTTTGTAGTAGAACTTAATATCTGGTATTGTGATCCCTCCCATTTTGCTCTACCTTCTCAAGAGGCTGCAGCTATTCAGGGTCTTTTATGGTCCCATATAAATTTTTGGAGTTTGCTCTCGATCTGTGAAATATGCCGTTGGTATTTTAGTAGGGATTGCGTTGAATCTGTAGCTTGCTTTGGGTAGTATGGACATTTTAATGATGTTGATGCTACCCATCCATGAACATGGTATACTCTTCCCCTTGTTCATGTCTTCCTCTACCTCTTTTTTTCAACATCCTGTGGTTTTCTGAGTACAGGTCTTTTACCTCCTTGGTTAAGTGTATTCCTAAGTATCTTAATTATTTTGGGTGCAATGGTAAATGGGATTATTTAGTTTCTCTTTCTGAGAATTCATTATCGGTGTATAAAAAAGTCATAGATTTATGGGTGTGGATTTCGTTCCTGCTACATTGCCGGACTCATTTATTAAATCGAATTGGTTTTTTCGGTGGAGTCTTCAGGGTTTTCTACGTACAATATCATGTCATCTGCGAATAATGAGAGTTTACTTCCTCCTTTCCAGTTTGGATGCCTTTCATTTTTTCTTCTTGTCTGACCGCTGTGGCTAGGACGTCCGGTAGTATGTTGAAGAGGGGTGGTGAGAGCGGACATCCCTCTCTTGTTCCTGTTCTTGGGGGAAATGAGTTTAGCTTTTGCCCACCGAGTAGGATGTTTTTAAGCAAACGTGTCGGGCGCTGTTTGAACGGCGGGGTGACCGTAGGCTGCGGGCCCCTGTACTCAGGCCTCCTTGGCTCAGAGCCATGGCAGCCTGGGTTTCAGCAAACGTCCCTGGCTGTCCGCGTGCAGAGAGGACATGACAGCCGCCCTTCCTTACGCTCCGGAGGGCCGGCCCGCCCTCGCTGTCTGGTTCCACCTCCAGGGCAGGGCGGCATGCGGGGCAGCACGAGGCCCCGACTCCTGGGCCGAGGGCCATGCCCGTAGGTCCTCGGTCCCCTTTCCCGAGAAGCACAGAGGCTCCGGGCGGCAGAGACGTTGCCTTGCTCTGTGCTCCCCTCGAGTCCACACGGCCGTCCGCCAGGATGGAAGCCACGGCCTCGGGCGACACCCGGGGAGACCTCACTTAGAGAAGGTGCGTGCTCACCTGCGTCACGCTTAAAACAGAGAGGGCTGTTTCCGCCTGTGGGTGTGGCTCAGTGATGACCTATGAACCAGGAGGTCAGAGTTCAATGCCCCGTCAGGGCGCAGGAGCGGGCAGGATGCTCCCACACCAGCATTCACGGGAGGAGCCGCCAGCAGGGGGCGTGCAGGAGGCAGCCCGTCCGTGATTCTCTCCTCGCTGATGCTTCCATCTCTCTCTCCCTTCTCCTCTGAAACCAATAAAAACATATATTTTTAAAAAGGACTGTTTCCATTCAGACGTTTGCTCCCAGGTAAAAACTGTGAGAAGGGGATGGAGAAAGGGTGGAGGTGACGACAGAGGAAATGACCGGTATTTCCGTTTCCATGACAACGGCCGCAGGGGTGCGCGCAGACCCCACCGCGAGCTCCGAGGAAGGAGAGGCGTCACGTGGCGGTCACGGCGGTCACGGCGCCCACGCAAGTCCACGGGCACGGGACCCGCAGCTGCGCCCCTTCGCCAGCACCCTTGGTCAGCGCCATCCGTCCGTCCATCCGCGTGCCGCTCTGTTACCCGCAGGCTCCTGCGTCCCGAAGCGAAGCTCGTGGGTCACAAGGCGCCCGAGTCGTGAACGGACCGAGGACGGAAGGCTCAAAGGGCCCGATGCTGCCTCGGGCTGCGGCGTCCAGGCAGCTGGCCGAGGGCCCGTGCCCACAAGCGGCCGCAGCCCGCCTCCCCGCCCCGCCGGCCCCAGGGGCCCAGCATCTGCACAGGAGCTCCGGGCGCGGAGCACGGGCTGAGGGGACAGGCAGGTGTACTCGGCCGGCTCCCCACGTGCCCAGGAGGGGACGGGCTACAGAGGGACGGCCTCACGCGGGCTCCCCGACCCCCACCCGCACGCTGACGGGCACAGCCGGGCTCAGCCACGCGGCCTGTCAAACCAGCTGCTGCTGCGTCGGGGGACTCTCAGACCCCTGTCCTCGGGCCTCCGCAGACTGTCTCCCGGCGACGCACCAAGCCCGCCTGGAGGTGCAGGTGTGGACCGTCCTGCCGGGCCCGCCCTGGAGGTGCAGGCGGCTGACCGTGGGGGCAGCCGGCACTCACCGAAGCCACGAAGACGTCGCCGATCATCTCCACGGCGTCCCACTCGGCCACGCGGCTGGCCAGCGCCATCTGGAACAGGCGGTGGCACTGCAGCACCTCCCGGAGGCGGTGGAACAGCACCCGCAGCTTCCGCTCGCTCAGCACCCGCGGCTCCGTCTCCGCCAGCGGCCGCTCGTACTGCTGGGGACAGAGCAGAGGGCAGGGGCCGGGCGAAGTGTGGAGGGACGTGTTGTGTCCGTCACAGGGATTCCAAAACATACCACTCCACGTATTTCCATTTATTTTATTACTTATTGATGTTTAATCCTCACCCGAGGGTATCTTCCCATTGATTTTTAGGGAGAGTGGAAGAGAGAGGGGAAGACAGAGAGAAACATCGACGTGAGGGAAACACGTCCACTGGTTGCCTCCTGCACGTGCCCCGACCAAGGCCCGGGCCAGGGAGGAGCCTGCAACCCAGGTACGTGCCCTTGACCGGAATCGAACCCGGGACCCTTGGGACCACAGGCCGGCGCTCTCTCCACTGAGCCACACTGGCCAGGGATCAACTTGTTTTTAGCTTAAAAGACGTCTATTGACCGTTCCTACAGATGGGAGCCACTGCGGCAGCCTCCAGCGTTCCATTTTCCAGGGCGTTTGGCAGCGGCTGCGTCCGAGTGACAGGCAGACACGGAAGGCCTTTGCAACCAGGTGGACGGTGAGGGACACGTACCTCCAGGATCCGCGTGAGGGCGTCCACGTAGTTCTTCTCGCTGTCGACAATCGAACCCAGAATATACCTTCTGACCACCTGGAGGGAGCGGGACACACAGCGGCAGGAAATTACGTCACGCAGAGAAACGTCACTCCCACGTGAGGCTTCTTTCTGATAACGAGGTGTCCGGTGTTTGGTTTTCAGAGCCGTCGGGAAAGGAATCCCGAAGGCCTCTACCGCGTTTTGAACGGCTGCTCGCGAGCTAGCGCACGGGACAAGCGCACGGCTCCCTCACCACCGCGTGTCCGTCTCTAACCCTCCCGGTGTGCACTGTAGCCACAGGCGCACACGGGGAGCCGCGGCGCTAACGCGTGCCACCGTGACGCACGGCGGTGACTGTCAGGCATGCATTGCCCGACGCTGAGTGACACGTTTCCCGTGGAGACGACGGTGAGGAGCAGCTCATCCTGACGCAGAGGAGCTCCTGGCCGCCCTGCCCGATAAGCCCTGTTCACAGACGGCAGAGGCCCGAAGCCCTGGAAGGTGGCGGGCGCTGGTTCTGCGAAGATCTGATCACGCCAACAGGCACCTCGGGGCGGGAACGTGGCAGCACCGCCCGCCCGTTCCCGGCGCGGAGCTCGCTGCGGCCCGAGCCGCCTGCCTTCTGAACGCTGACACCATCGTTGGGCTCAGGTTTCACCACTGCGGTGCGTATGAGCACACGTCAGGCTCCACGGCGCCTGTGACAGCCGGTGACCGCACTCGGCGCTGGCAACAGCCTCAACACCGTCTGGCAAGTTATTTTTGCCAATAAACGGAAAACAGCATAAAGTCACAATCAGGCTGGTTTTAAACCACATGCACGTGCACGCACATAGGCACACACATGCACACACAGGCACACAGGCACAGGCACACACATGCACAGGTACACACGTGCACAGGCACGCACAGGCACAGGCACACACGGGCACACACAGGCACAGGCACACACAGGCACACACACACGCACAGGCACACAGGCACAGGCACACACGGGCACACACAGGAACACATACACAGGCACACAGGCACAGGCACACACGGGCAAACACAGGCACAGGCACATACGTGCACAGGCACACACAGGTGCACAGGCACACACAGGCACACATGGGCACACACAGGCACACACGGGCACAGGCACACACAGGCACACACGGGCACACACGGGCACACACAGGCACAGGCACACACGGGCACACACACACGCACTGGCACAGGCACACGGGCACAGGCACACACGGGCACACAGGCACAGGCACACACGGGCACACACAGGCACAGGCACACACGGGCACACACAGGCACAGGCACACACGGGCACACACACACGCACAGGCACACAGGCACAGGCACACACGGGCACACACAGGAACACATACACAGGCACACAGGCACAGGCACACACGGGCAAACACAGGCACAGGCACATACGTGCACAGGCACACACAGGTGCACAGGCACACACAGGCACACATGGGCACACACAGGCACACACGGGCACAGGCACACACAGGCACACACGGGCACACACAGGCACAGGCACACACGGGCACACACACACGCACTGGCACAGGCACACGGGCACAGGCACACACGGGCACACACACACACGCACAGGCACACACGCACAGGCACACACGGGCACACACAGGCACAGGCACACACGGGCACACACACACGCACAGGCACACAGGCACAGGCACACATGGGCACACACAGGCACAGGCACACACAGGCACACGCGCACATGGGCACAGGCACACACGGGCACAGGCACACACGGGCACAGGCACACGCACACACACACACACACATGCACACCCCCAGCCAACCCAGGGAGAGCACGCCCCTTGCACCTGGCGGCCGGGATAGCGTCTCCCACAGGAAGTAGCTCAGCTCACAGACGGGAGCCACTAGGACAACAACCCTTTATTGACAAGGGAGTGGGTTTTCCTTTACAGACAAGACTATTCGATTCACAAAATTAAGACCAAAGTCAACCCCTCTGGATATTTAAGGAAGAAAGTGATGCAGTGAAGAGAGGACGGCTGTGCCCGGGATGAAACCCAAGCACACAAGCCGGCCAGCCCTGGCCACCCTCCCCCGGTGGCCCCCCATCAGCCTGGCTGGGTCACGGGCCGACCCTCAGAATGGGAGTTAGGCCCCAGGTCCGAATCACCTCCACCCCCACCCCCATCAGCCTGGCTGGGTCATGGGCCGACCCTCAGAATGGGAGTTAGGCCCCAGGTCCGAGTCACTCCCCCACCACCCCCATCAGCCTGGCTGGGCCACGGGCTGACCCTCAGAATGGGAGTTAGGCCCCAGGTCCGAGTCACCCCCCCCAAACCCCCATCAGCCTGACTGGGCCACAGCCAACCCTCAGAATGGGAGTTAGGCCCCAGGTCCGAATCACCCCCGCCTCAAATGGGCAGAGGGTCAAACCGAGGCCAGCCTTCCCCACCATTCACGTCACAGACGTGGCCTCCGTCGGAGGGAGGCTACTTGGGGTCTGACCTAGGAGTTCTATTTCTTTTTCTAAAGTCCTGAGATAACCCTCGTGTATCGGGCCAAAGGACCTGGCACTGGTACAAGACAAGTTAATAAAAATACAAGAATAAAACCAAAGAAACCTCCCGCAGGCCTGACACACCCACACACTGCCTCTGGGTGAGCCCGCCGTCCTCCCGCACCGGAAGTAACTCCCCCGCGTGTACACTCTGCACCTGCAGGTTCTCAGAGTCACCCCGGGGGAGACTCAAAATACTCAAGAACCAGAATGTCCGAGCCCAGAGTCCCAGCCGCCCAGGTCCTGGATGCCCTGCTGGGTAACCCTCCACCTGCCTGGCTGGGAGGGGCGGGAGGGGCAGACAGAGGGGCGGGAGGGGCGGGCGGAGGGCCGGGAGCTGGCACAGCGGGTGCCCCCAGGCAGCATGGGAACATCCAGACACACACGGCTGCTGAGCCGTACAGGGAAGTGGCACCTGAGCCCCTGCCCAGCGTCCTACCTGCTGCTGGGACAGCCCCTCAGGCATCGGGGTGAGCACGGCCTCGGGGTGCCGGCAGTCCACGTCGATAAACACGCTCTGCTCCTCCTCGAGGCCCGGCCTGGGATCTAAGGAGTCAGGACGCGCGGGTGTGACACGGAGACCACGTCCCCCAACATCGCGGAGCAGCCGGTCGCTGTCGACCGAGACTGAGCGCGGTCTCCCGTTCCCGTCCACCCCCAGCGGTGACCCAGGCGACACGCCCACCCCGCGGACACACCCTTCCCACAGGGAGCTGCTGGTCCCTGGAGCTCACCTTCCAAGGGCAGAGCCGGCGTTTGAGTGCCTGACGGTGAACTAGAAATGGCTGCGCTATCTAACCCTAGCTAATAAAAGGCTGATATGCAAATCGACCGAACAGCAGAACGACCAGTCGCTATGACGCGCACTGACCACCAGGGGGCAGACGCTCAATGCAGGAGCTGCCCCCTGGTGGTCAGTGCTCTCCCACAGGGGGAGCGCCGCTCAGCCAGAAGCCAGGCTCACGGCTGGCGAGCGCAGCGGCGGTGGTGGAGCCTCTCCCGCCTCCACGGCAGCGCTGAGGGTGTCCATGGGATCCAGGACTCGAGAGGGCGCCGGCCGGACTGAGGGCCCCCCTCCCCGCCGAGTGCACGAATATCGTGCACCAAGCCTCTAGTTTAATATATAAAATATCACTGCCAGCCCTGGTACATGCCCAACCAGTCGATGTTTCTCTCTCTCTCCTTTCCTTTCCTCTCTCTAAAATAAAATAAATAAAATCAGATCCTTGGATGAGGATTACAAAAATAATGAAAATGAAATCTCACACCCAGAAACAAAGAACGGCCGCGGAGACGCCCAAGAGCCGGCGCTGCTGGCCAGGACGCTCGGGGGACTCCCTCGGCTTCCTGACAGCCTGCCTGTCCCACCACACGCCTGCCTGTCCCACCACACGTCTGCCTGTCCCACCACACGCCTGCCACACGTCTGCCTGTCCCACCACACGCCTGCCTGTCCCACCACACGCCTGCCTGTCCCACCACACGCCTGCCTGTCCCACCACACGCCTGCCTGTCCCACCACACGTCTGCCTGTCCCACCACACGCCTGCCTGTCCCACCACACGCCTGCCTGTCCCACCACACGTCTGAAAAAGCACAGGTTCCCAAATCAGAAAGTTTACACAAAAACTAAATTCTTCTTCACCAACACAGTAAAGCTAAACAAACGAAGGTTCCCCCAAAGGGCTAGAAACCAGACAACACGGGACGTGGCCCAGGTCCCAGCCTGAGCTCTGGGCCGGCCACGGGGCACCCTCCCTGAGCCCGGGTCCCAGCCTGAGCTCTGGGCCTGCCACGGGGCACCCTCCCTGGGCCCGGGTCCCAGCCTGAGCTCTGGGCCTGCCACGGGGCACCCTCCCTGGGCCCGGGTCCCAGCCTGAGCTCTGGGCCTGCCACGGGGCACCCTCCCTGGGCCCGGGTCCCAGCCTGAGCTCTGGGCCTGCCACGGGGCACCCTCCCTGGGCCCGGGTCCCAGCCTGAGCTCTGGGCCTGCCACGGGGCACCCTCCCTGGGCCCGGGTCCCAGCCTGAGCTCTGGGCCTGCCACGGGGCACCCTCCCTGGGCCCGGGTCCCAGCCTGAGCTCTGGGCCTGCCACGGGGCACCCTCCCTGGGCCCGGGTCCCAGCCTGAGCTCTGGGCCTGCCACGGGGCACCCTCCCTGGGCCCGGGTCCCAGCCTGAGCTCTGGGCCTGCCACGGGGCACCCTCCCTGGGCCCGGGTCCCAGCCTGAGCTCTAGGCCTGCCACGGGGCACCCTCCCTGGGCCCGGGTCCCAGCATGAGCTCTGGGCCTGCCACGGGGCACCCTCTCTGGCCCGGGTCCCCGAGGCCTGGGGGGACGTCGTGAGGGAGAGCAGGGGAGGAAGCCCCTCGGGTGGGGGCACCGATGGCCCAGGGCTGAGAGGGGACAATCAAGAGGGGTGGAGGCCGCTCCCCGGGAGCTCACTCAACTTCCTGTGGTTTGTGGAGTACCTGTGAGCAGGTCCCTCGGCTCAGAGCCCCGCCCTTGGCCCCACAAAGCCCCCAGGAGGGAGCACAGGCTGAGCGGAGCCCGAGGGGGAGCCGGCCCCAGGGAGCAGGCCCCGGGGTACGGGGAGCAGGCCCCGGGGCGGGGGGATCAGGCCCCGGGGCGGGGGGAGCAGGCCCCGGGGCGGGGGGAGCAGGCCCCGAGGCGGGGGGAGCAGCCCCCGGGGCGGGGGGAGCAGGCCCCGGGGCGGGGGGAGCAGGCCCCGGGGTGGGGGAGCAGGCCCCGAGGCGGGGGGAGCAGGCCCCGAGGCGGGGGGAGCAGGCCCCGGGGTGGAGGGAGCAGGCCCCGGGGTGGGGGAGCAGGCCCTGAGCACACATGGGAACTGCACACCAGCTTCACGGCTGGAGGCGCACAGCCAGGCCCCCTGCGGGGGGACCGCGGCTCAGACCTTGGGAAATGAAGGACTTGGTCCTGATGAAGGAGCGGCCCTTCCTCACGGCGGCCCTGGTCTTCTCCAGCCCGTCCCGCGTGCCCTCCTTGGCAGCCTTCATCAGCTTCTGCACCTGCGGACGAGGCGGGACTGTGAGGGTGGGCGACCCCGTACAAGCCCACCTGCGGTTTTCATTTCTTGTCAAGAGCACAGCTGAAGTCCGATCCGGAAAAGTCCCCGGAAACGGCTGCGGGACCAGGGAGCGCGCTCCTGGCGGGCCTGAGTGCGTGTGTGAGCGGCGGGGCAATCTGTCTCTTTAAAAACCAGGGAAAAACAGCCTGGCCGGTGTGGCTCAGTGGTTGGGCATCGACCTATGAACCAGGAGGTCACAGTTGGATTCCCGGTCGGGGCACAGGCCCGGGTTGTGGGCTCGATCCCCGGTGTGGGGCGTGCAGGAGGCAGCTGGTCCATGATTCTCTCTCATCGTGGATGTTTCTCTCTCTCTCCCTCTCCTTCCTCTCTGACATCAATAACAAACCTTTATTTTAAAAAGGGAAGAACAAACTAACCGGAGCCCTCCTTGGACTGACGGGCACAGAGCCCCCCCCTGACGTTTATGTCTTCATTAGAATCACTGGCAGCTCCGGCAGCTCAGCAGACCGGGCAGGTGGGAAAGCCCGCAGGCGGTGAAGGCCACAACCCTGGGGCGGGCAGACCTGCCTGGACACCTGCCCGCCCGCCAGCCTGGCGCTCCGCAGCCCCCCAGCCACGGGCACCACGTCCACGGCCCACGGCCCTGCCCACTGCACAGAGCGCTGCACCCGCTCGACGGTAAGACGCAGCAAAGTGACTGCAGACAGACAGAGGGACAGACAGAGGGACAGACAGAGGGACAGCGGGGGCAGGACCAGGCCGACCTCCATGCCGCTGCGGACACCTGAGGCCACAGGCACGCCCCGGCCGTGGGGCTCACTGACCGCGTTCCCCGCGAGCGTCTCAGAGCGGCCGGCAGAGCGCGTCTGGCTCTTTGAAGGGCTCGCGTCTGAGGGCTGGCCTTGGGGACCAGGGCTTCTTCCGGAGAAACTCGGACCCAGCGCCTTCCCGAGCGACCCTCTGACCCGGCCTCCCTGGTCCTGGCGGGGAGGCTCAGGTACCGCCCAGGGCTCCCGCCTGCACCTTGGCTCCCTCCCCGCCGGCCTCCCGCCAGCTCCCCCACTGGCAGGCCTCCGGGCCCCGCTGGGCACCGTGCAAAGAGGCGCTGGCCCCCGGCCCTGCTGCCAGCTCGGGTGCGAGTGGCTGGCGTTTCAGATCGGCCGGGGCTGCCCCTGTGTCTGCGGATTGGGGCTCAGGTGTGAGCAGGCTGCCCCCCGCCGCCCCCCAGGGAGCGGCTTCCAGGTGAGGTCACACAATGCACCTCCAGCCCCACCGTCCCTGTAAGCCCTCCCCCCCACCCCCCACCCCGAGCTCAGGCGCCTTCTCAAAACTGTCCACCAAGACCACTCACCCCACGGAAGCTGAACCACGTCAGCGCCCAACTGGGCCCCCACTTCCGGCAGCCGGAGGACCACCGCTCCTGCGTCCCTTCGACCCAACCACGGCGTCCTGTGGACGGTGCGCCCGACACCCCCGAGGCTTCCCTTCGCCATGGCCCTGCGTCGCCTCCCCAACCCCACGCCCAAGCCCCACTCTCTTCCCCCGACTCAGCCGCTATGCCTCTCTCAGCCCATTCCGGTCTTGGCTCCATCCAAGCCCCCCATCCCGCCACACGCAGGGACGAGGAGGCTGGGCCCCAACTGGGGAAGCACCGCAGGCGGTGAGGAGAGCCTCCGTGTCCGGCCGGAGGGAGGAGCCAGCCGGCCCTCAGGTATCTGCCCACCCGCCGCCAAGGCTGCCCATGTGCCCGCCTCCCCTGGGCCCTGCCGCTCCTGACCGACCGTCCACCGGTTCCAAACCGCTCCGAGGACCCGGCCACCTTCACACGCTCCCGCTGGCCAACGGGGCTGCCCGGAAACCCGCCGGACCCTGCCCAGCTGCGGCCACCCGCGGGACCTGCCTGACCCCAACTGAGCGAGCCTCGCCGACTCCGGGCCCTGGTCCCGCTCCCGGCGCCCAGCACAGACACACTGGGCGCAGGGCAGCGGGGAGGGGCGATGCTAAGCGGACGTCTACCTCCAGGTACGCGCACCCAGCACGCGGGCCGCGGCCACAGGACAGGAGAGGAGACCGGACTGAGGAAGCTCCACGAGACAGGGGCCTTTAAAACCAGCGCAAGGGCCCGGCCGGCGTGGCACAGCGGGTGAGCGACGATCCATGACCCAGGAGGTCACGGTTCGATTCCCAGTCAGGGCACAGGCCCGGGTTGCGGGCTCCATCCCCAGCGGGGGGCGTGCAGGAGGCAGCCGGTCCATGATTCTCTCTCATCATGGATGCTTCTCTCTCTCTCCCTCTCCCTTCCTCTCTGAAATCAATTAAAAAATATATCTTTAAAAACAAATAAACAAATAAAAAATAAATAAAACACATCTCAAGGAACTGGTGGCCGTCACACGTCCAAACCCAGCCCCTCACACCCGGGTCTCAGGACCCCGCTCCGCTCGGGACAACGATGGGGCCGCCGTCCACCTGGGCTGTTTACCTGTATTCACTGCAGGACTCGGGGAAGCTGGGGGAACTGAACATTTTCCATTAATAGTCATTGAAAAGCAATCGTAACCCCACCCATGTGTCTTCGCCCACACGTTTATGGAAAAGCCATTGTCTTTCCCCACTACAGGGGGCGCTCTGCTCTCGGGGCGCCTCTCCTCTCCCGCTGCGGGTCGCAGGCGGCTGGGCCCTGCCTTCCAGGGGCTGGGATGGCCCACCTGGGGGGCCTCTAGGAACCCCTCCGCCCGCCCTGTGGTAAGAGAGCGAGGGGGAGAAGGGCAGAGGGGGAGAGGGGGAGAGGGGGAGAGAGGGAGAGAGGGAGGCAAATGGCCCCCCAGCTGGACCGGGAGCTGCTGAGCGTCTGGGCGGCACCGGGAGGCCACGACCACCCGGGAGCGGTCCCCAGGGCCTTGGGCCTCGGGCGCGCGTTGTGGACACGGCGGGTGGGGAGGGGCCCACGCTACCTTCAGCTCCTGCTTCTGCTTTAGCTGCTGAATCTCCCCCGCGCCCACTGTGCTGGCCACCAACTCTCTCATCTTTCTCTCATAGCGCGCCTTCACCCGGGCCAGGTCGTGGGACAGCTGAGCACGAAGAGACACATCTGGTCACAGAGCGCTCCTTGGGGACCCGAAGACCACCTCACACTGAAGGGCGCCCGGGAACCACACGCACCGCGCCGCCACCCCTGTCCGGCCCTCCGGCTCTCAGACACAAACACGAGGGATTGCGGCCCGGCCAGCGTGGCTCCATGGCTGAGTGCTGACCTAGGAACCAGGAGGTCACGGTTCGATTCCCGGTCAGGGCACAGGCCTGGGTTGCGGGCTCGATCCCCAGTGGGGGGCGTGCAGGAGGCAGCCGGTCCATGATTCTCTCCCATCATTGGTGTTTCTATCTCCCCCTCCCTGCCCCTTCCTCTCTGAGATCAATGCAAATACATTTAAAAAAAAATAAAAATGAGCATGCGTGATGACAACAGCGTCGGCACAGACGCGACCCCAGGCAAGCCGGCCGGGAGAATCGTCTGTGCGTGAGGGCAAATACACACGGAAGCCTGGGCCCTCATTCCACCATCGGGATGAGGGTCAATGGCCGGATCCGGGAAGCCTGCGGGGAAGGACTGCTGTACGTCGTCACCACACGGGAGAACCCTGGACGCGGGCCTGCAGGGCTCGAGGGGACGGCCAGCGGGGCCTGTGAGTCCCCAGGGGAGGGGACGCCCTCTGAGCTGGTGGGACACAGGGAGGTCTCGCCGTGTGACCACAGCGTCCACGCTATGCCAGGGGCCCTGCTCCCCGGGTCAGCAAGCCCCACAGCGCCGGGCCGAGAACACCGGAAGTCGTTTCCGACGAAAAGGGCGCTGTTTCACATGCCCTCCCGGAGCTGACAGTGCCACGGTGCGGTCCTCACCCCTGACTTCTCAGTCAGGAGCCTGGTCTGTGTGCGGCACCGCCCCCTGGAACACCCCTGGCCCCCCCCCTCCCCAGGATGTCGCCATGGCAACGCGTTCCCGGTCAGCGTTGTGCTGGCCTCACACTGGCTTCTAGCGGGGAGGCCGCTGCTCCGGCCCACGGGCTCACTGGCCCAGCGGGGGCTTCCCCGGGCACCAATGGGCTCCTCGGGGCCCCACCCGACCCAGCGGCACCTGTACCGTCCTCGACCAGGCTGACTGGAGGCGGGATTGAAGGGCGCTTTGCCCGCTCTCCCAAGGCACCGTTGAGCACCCCATCCTGCTGCACCTGGGCCCCGAAGTGCTACTTTCCAGTCTCAGTCTAAACCCAGAGTGCTGGGCGCGGCTGGACTGAGTCAAGTACTGCTGACACTTCCCTCCCTGGCTGAGGCCGGCACTGACGCTCTGGTGACAGCAGGGAGCTGAGTTTCCCGACACTGAGCTATCGGGATGCCCCCCAAATGCAGCTTGTTCTCGAGGTTCGTGAAACAGGTCACCCAGACCCCTGCAGGCTACCTCCAGGCTACGTGCACCGGTTCCAGTGTGGGCGGAGCCACACGGTGAGGCATCAGGTCACAGGCTGCGTCTGTCCCACCCCCCAGGTCACACCCAGGCTGTGTCTGTCCCACCCCCCAGGTCACACCCAGGCTGTGTCTGTCCCACCCCCCAGGTCACACCCAGGCTGCGTCTGTCCCACCCACCAGGTCACACCCAGGCTGCGTCTGTCCCACCCACCAGGTCACACCCAGGCTGCATCTGTCCCACCCACCAGGTCACACCCAGGCTGCGTCTGTCCCTCCCACCAGGTCACACCCGGGCTGCGTCTGTCCCTCCCACCAGGTCACACCCGGGCTGCGTCTGTCCCACCCACCAGGTCACACCCAGGCTGCGTCTGTCCCTCCCACCAGGTCACACCCGGGCTGCGTCTGTCCCACCCACCAGGTCACACCCGGGCTGCGTCTGCTACACCCACCAGGTCACACCCAGGCTGCATCTGTCCCACCCACCAGGTCACACCCAGGCTGCATCTGTCCCACCCACCAGGTCACACACGGGCTGTGTCTGTCCCACCCACCAGGTCACACCCGGGCTGCGTCTGTCCCTCCCACCAGGTCACACCCGGGCTGTGTCTGTCCCACCCACCAGGTCACACCCGGGCTGCGTCTGTCCCACCCACCAGGTCACACACGGGCTGTGTCTGTCCCACCCACCAGGTCACACCCGGGCTGTGTCTGTCCCACCCACCAGGTCACACATGGGCTGCGTCTCAACCTCCACAGAAAGTACATGAGGACGCTGACATCACTGCAGACGTCAGAACAAACCACCCCTTTTGGAAACAGCCCCAACCCCAACAACCAGAGTGGACGTGGCACAGCCAGTCACCCCGGCAACCCGGGACCTCACACACCTGACCTGCCTCCGCCCGTCCCAGACTCCATGCCTCAATCCCTGCACCCCTGTTGGACCTTGAGGTCGGAGTCACACACACACTCCCCTCCAGCGTGGTCGTGGGCAGCGCAGGGCCTGTCCTGCCACGTGGTCTGTGTTGTCTTCCTGCTCGTGGTGGGCACCGGACTCACCCCGCCCTAAGGGACAGCGGGTCGCACTGCCTGGCAGGCCCGGTTCCATCTCGGGGTGCCGGGCAGATCACCGTGCACACCCGATAATTCAGAAGACGGCCATTTGCCTTCGGAAACGCGCAGGAGAGCCAGCTCTCCCAGGCCTCTGAGGGGCTCGGTTCCACGTATGCGTTCCCACCTGCCGTGATGTCGCTGCTACGGGATGCGACCAGGAAACTTCGCACCTTCTCTTCTGCCAATACCTGTGCTCGCCTCAAGCCGCCTGCCGGCACCCTAAAACACTCATTTACACGTCCTGTGAGCCGGCAGCACACGGGCGGGCCCAGGTATGTGCCGTAAGCCGAGGGCCGCACACGCACCTGCTTCCTGTGGCTGCTGCGCAGGAAGGACCGGGGGACCCCGTTCCTGCCCTCGGAGTCGCTCTGCTCCCCGTAACTTTCAAACTCACTGGAACTCCACCCGTACTCCAGGGAGCTGTTTCCACCCTCGTCTCCGTTCTCGACGTCGTCGTAGATCATCTCATCTGAGGCACAAGCACAGGATGAAGTTAGGAGCGCACACCTCACCCACTACCATCCTGCAGGTTCCATTTCACCACGTGGCTGGGGGAGCGCTTCAGAAAAGCAGCGGGCGGGGCAGGCTCGGGGCTGCCCCTCCGGGAGGCTTTAGGTGGGACCTGGGGGGTTGGAGATGCCTGGGGCTTCCCAAAGCTCTGACACCTCAGCCCCGTCTGTATCCTGAGGCCCCTGGTGCTGCACAGAATCCACAATGACACCAACACGAAACCCAGTCACACCAATGATTGTTGGTCACAGAGACCTTCCCATGGAGGAAACTTTTTGTTTAGATAAATGTAAGGGATAGAAATGTTTGGGTGGATGGGTGGATGGATGGTTAGTGGATGGGTAGATGGTGGATGGATGGTTAGATGGATGGATGCATGGGTGGATGGATGGATGGTTAGGTAGATGGATGGTTAGATGGTTAGATGGGTGGGTGGATGGATGGATGGATGAATGGATAGATGGATGGAAGGGTGGGTGGGTAGATGGATGGATGGGTGGATGGATCGATGTGTAGATGGAGGAAAGGGTAGATGGATGGAAGGGTGGGTGGATGGATGGATGGGTGAATGGATGGACAGTGGATGGGTGGATGGATGAATGGATGGATTGTGGATGGGTGGATGGGTGGATGGTTAGATGGATGGATGGGTGGATGGAAGGATGAACGTTTAGATGGATGGATGGTTGGATGGATGGATGGAAGGGTGGGTGGATGGATGGATGGGTGGGTGGGTAGATGGATGGATGGATGGGTAGATAAATGGAAGGGTAGATGGATGGGTGGATGGATGGATGGATGGAAGGGTAGATGGATGGATGGATGGATGGATGGATGGATGGATGGATGGATGGATGGATGGAAGGGTAGATGGATGGAAGGGTAGATGGATGGGTGGATGGAAGGGTAGATGGATGGATGGGTAGATGGATGGATGGGTGGGTGGATGGATGGATGGATGGATGGATGGATGGGAGAGTAGATGGATGGATGGGTGGGTGGATGGATGGATGGATGGATGGATGGATGGATGGATGGAAGGGTAGATGGATGGAAAGGTAGATGGATGGATGGGTGGATGGATGGATGGAAGAGTAGATGGATGGATGGGTGGATGGATGGGTAGAAGGATGGGTGGATGGAAGAGTAGATGGATGGATGGGTGGATGGAAGGGTAGATGGATGGATGGGTAGATGGATGGATGGGTGGGTGGATGGATGGATGGATGGATGGGTGGATGGAAGGGTAGATGGATGGAAGGGTAGATGGATGGAAGGGTAGATGGATGGAAGGGTCAATGGCTTAATAAGACTATAAATAATCTGCTCCTGGATTGAAAGGGCTCTATCACCTCAGCCCCTCTGGCTTGTGAAGGACACGCCAAGGCAATGACACGTGTGTCCTCACAGGGGACTCCTGCTCTGCCTTCTCAGAGAATCATGCTTGTGCTTGGCGGGTCCTCTCTTCTGTTTTCCGTCTCCTGGTTCCAGTGTGTGTTGTTTTTACTTCTTCCCTCCCCTTTCTCTGACTCCGCCGAGTTGGATGCTGAGCTCACTATTTTTCATTCTTTTTGTTTTTTTAGCAGATGCCATAATCTCTCTAATTTCTAACTATTCTAAATCCACTCTATAAGTTCTTATGTAACATTTTCATTATTATTCAAGTCAAAACATTTCCTAACTTCCACTCTAACTTCATCCTTGGCCATTGGGTGTGTGTGGTCATGTGACTTTTTAAAAAATTGATTTCAGAGAGAAAGGGAGAGGGAGAGATAGAAACATAAATGATGAAAGAGAATCATTGATTGGCTGCCTCCTGCACGCCTCCTACTGGGGATAGAGCCCACAACCCAGACATATGCCCTTGACTGGAACAAACTGGGGACCATTCAGTCCGCAGACGGATGCTCTATCCACTGAGCCAAACCGGCCAGGTCATGTGACTTTTTAATCTTCAAATGTGTGTGCTTATTTTTTCCTTGCTCTATCAGGCTTTCAGTGAGCAATGAGGCCTGAACACCAATTCTCTGGAGTTTGTTAATATCTGCTTTGGGGCATACTACTATGCAGTCAATTTTCAGAAGCGCCCCATGTGTTTGAAAAAGCTGTGCATTCTGAAACTATTCGCTTCAGGATTCCATGTATGCCTTTCGAGTCAACAGTACACCATTATGTACTGATCTGTCACATTTTGCTTTACATATATTTTTTGTTTTTTTAAATATACTTTTGTTGATTTCAGAGAGGAAGGGAGAGGGAGAGAAAGATAGAAACATCAATGATGAGAGGGAATCATTGATTGGCTGCCTCCTGCATGCCCCCCACTGGGGATCAAGCCCTCAACCCAGGCATGTGCCCTGACCAGAAATTGACCTCATGGTTCATAAGTCGACACTCAACCACTGAGCCACACTGGCCAGGCTGTTTTATAGATTTTAGGCCGTGTTGCTGGATGCACACACGTTTAGAACTGTGACATCATTCTCTTGTGGAGGAATCTCTATCCAATCATGTTTTATAGCTAACACACCATATATTATCCAGTCACACTGGCTATGTAGTGGTTAGCATTGGCTTATATTCCTTTTTATGTACAAATGCTTACACACAAATGTCCTGTGTCATTATATAGTTCTCATAATATGTGTCTGGCTTTGCTATGTTATCCAACCCGGGAACCTCTGTCACCGGTGACTGAAGTCCAATCATCTATACCAGTGGTCGGCAAACCGCGGCTCACGAGCCACATGCGGCCCTTTGGCCCCTTGAGTGTTCTAACGCCACTTCTTCAAAATAGACTCGCCCAGGCCGAAACCCGACTTCTGCGCATGGGCCACAAAGTTTCAATCGCACTGTACGTGCGCGCCCGCACGTGGTATTTTGTGGAAGAGCCACACTCAAGGGGCCAAAGAGCCGCATGTGGCTCGCGAGCCGCGGTTTGCCGACCACTGATCTATACTAATAAAAGGGTGATATGCTAATTAGACCGGGAGACCTTCCAGGAGACCTTCTGGACATCCTTCCGGACAAAGCCATGGTGTCGGGGCTGAGGCAGAGGAGGTTAGGGGTGATCAGGCCAGGAGGGAAGGGCAGTTGGGGGCGATTAGGCCGGAGAGGCGGGGAGCAGTTGGGGGTGAGAAGGCAGGCAGACAGAGTGGTTAGGGGCGATCAGGCAGGCAGGCAGGCAGGTGAGCGGTTAGGAGCCAGCGATCCCGGATTGCGAGAGGGATGTCCGACTGCTGGATTAGGCCTGATCCCTGTGGGCCCTGTGGGATCGGGCCTAAACCAGCAGTCGGACATTCCCCGAGGGGTCCCAGATTGGAGAGGGTGCAGGCTGGGCTGAGGGACACCCCTGGGCACAAATTTTGTGCACCGGGCCTCTAGTGTTTGCTGTAAGTAGCAATATACTGGGGATCATTCTGCCATGCCGCTCGCCATGCTGTCTCACTTCACTTTCTCTTGCTGGCTGCCAGCTTGGCGTTGCTCCACTAATCCTGAAATTAAATCATCTCTTTCTGACCTCTCAGCAGTAACCCATGAACTTCAGGCCTGGCCTATCATATACAAGCCAGCATCTCTACACGCTTCTCCTGAACACCGCACGGACGGCAGGATCCCGGGTCGGCCACGCTGACGGCTCCGCTCGCTGCCAACTCGGGGCCGTTCCCACGACTCACTGACCTGTCAGTTTATTTGCTCATTATTCTCTGCTTCCCATTATGTTCCGCATCCTTTTCCTTGAAATAGGAACGACATGAAGTATTCCTTCAGAGTCTGGGAGTAGGAGAGCTCCCGTCTCCATCTCTTCTTAAGGAAGGTTACGTTGGCTGGCGGTGGAAATCCGGGTAGAGATGGTGAGTTTTCCTCGGCGCTCTGCGCATGGGCCACAAAGTTTCAATTGCACTGTACGTGCGCGCCCGCACGTGGTATTTTGTGGAAGAGCCACACTCAAGGGGCCACCCCTGTTGTAGCTGATCCCTGGCCCAGGCGAGGGCAGAGCGGAGGCACCCACTGATGTCTCTCTCACAATGTCGCCTGCCGTCGCCCAGCCAGAGACGTCGCTCCTCCTCCCGAATCACGGCTCCTTGTGGGCACCGTGTCCGGCCCGTGGCCTGTCGGGGGCTCGCTGGGACGCAGTGCCGCAGCGTCACCTGCACGGGCCCAGGTGTGGCCTGGTTGATGCCTGGCCCACTCCGAAGCCGCATTTCTGCCATCTGGGAACTTGTGTGTTCCTTTAATTCTAGAACGTTCTTGGTCCTTTCTTCTATTTTCTCATGTATTAGATGTACGCTGGTGCATCTCACCTACGTGTTTCCAACCTTTCCATTCATACTTCTCATATTTCAACTCTTTCTGCTTCTTTAGGGAAATTAAGATAACAACCCCTAGTCCTAGCTGGTGTTGCTCAGTGGATAGAGCGTCAGCCTGTGGACTGAAGGGTCCCAGGTCCGATTCCGGTCAAGGGCACATGCCTGGGTGGCAGGCTTGATCCCCAGTGCGGGGCGTGCAGGAGGCACCTGATCCATGATTCTCTCTCATCATTGATGTTTCTCAATCTCTCCCTCTCCCTTCCTCTCAGACATCAATAAAAATATATTAAAAAAAAAAAAAAGATACCGACCCTCTATGAAGTGCTGTGATGTAAACACACACAGGTGCGCCCACCACACGGATCCAGCGAGACACCGTGAGACACGGAGAACATGGACGTGACACACAGGCGCACGCGGCGGCGTGTGTGCAGGCGGCATCGGCACGCCCGGGAGAGACGGCCCAGCCGTTTCCCCACGCTCAGCGCCGGCGGAGTCCCACCTGGCTCGGAGTCCGACTCCTCTCTCGGGACGTCGTCATAAATGGCTTCCTCGGGGTCTGCAAGGAGAGGGGGGGCCTGTGAGGACAGCCAGACCCGGGGCAGCGCCCGGTCCCCCGGGAGCGGGCCATTCCGCAGCCGTCGTGCGGTCACACGGCACCTGCTGAGCGCGAGCACCATGGTGAGGGGGGCGTGTGCCTGGGGTTGAAGGAAATCCCTTAAAGCAAGCGTGTCAGACTCCAAGGCTAACATGGGCCAGATCCACGAGGCATGGGGCCTGTGGGCCGCGCGTTGGGCACGCTTGCTCCAAAGGGACCGGCTGGGAAGCATCCCCACAGAAGTTTTGGGGTTCCAGGCCATCCCACCCCATTATTTTATGTTCAGTCCCACGGCTCCCCGCGCCCTTTGATAAGCATGAAGTTCATGAAGGCGGTGTGTCCTGACACAGAAACTCGAGGTGGCATTAACGGGTCTGAGACAAGGGCCGGCCCAGTGCTGTGGGGGGGGGGGGGGGGCAGGGGACCGGGTGAGAGGGGGAGGGGGGGAGGGGAGGGGGAAACTTCACATGAGCCGATGGCAACGCTTGAGCCCTGGAAGCGAAGGACAGCCACAGGCTGTGGTTAAATTGGGAACGCTCAGCCGCTGGCCGCTGTGCTCAGTGGCTAGCAGGGGTCCTCAAACTACGGCCCGCGGGCCACATGCGGCCCGCCGAGGACATGGATCTGGCCCGCCGGGGGCCGCTGCCTGTCCTGCTTAGCAGCCGACGCGTCCCGGGCCCGCAGGGCACATAGGAATTTGTTCATAGTTTGTTTTTTTTAACGATAGTCCGGCCCTCCCACGGTCTCAGGGACAGTGAACTGGCCCCCTGTTTAAAAAGTTTGAGGACCCCTGGGCTAGAGCGTCGGTTGCAAATCAAAGGGTCAAGGGTTGGCTTCCTGGTCAAGGGCAAACACGCAGGTTGTAGCTGATCCCTGGCCCAGGCGAGGGCAGAGCAGAGGCACCCCATCGATGTCTCTCTCACAATGTTCTGGGTGTGTTTTTCTCTCTCTCCCTTCTGCTCTAACAACCAATGGGAACAGTATCCCCAGGTGAGGTTAATTAATTAAAATGTTGGACTTCGCTCTAGCTGGTTTGGCTCAGTGGATAGAGCATCGGCCTCTGGACTGAAGGGTCCGGTCAAGGGCATGTACCTTGGTTGCGGGCACATCCCCAGTAGGAGGTGTGCAGGAGGCAGCTGATGGATGTTTCTCTCTCATCGATGTTTCTAACTTTCTATCCCTCTCCCTTCCTGTCTGTAAAAATCAATAAAATATATTTTAAAAGAATAAATAAAATGTTGGACTTCGAGGACAAGATTCCTCAAGCAACTTTATGTGGAAGATTAGTTTCCTGAAGTTAAGGGGGAGGAGCTCTGTGGCTGCGGAGGGCCGTGGAGGACACGCGACATGTGAGAGCCACCCGCTGTCGGAAAGGGTGCTGTGTGACGTGGACCTCGCCAAACGCCACTGCTCCCACGTGGGACAAACCACCAGGTCACAGGTCACAAAGCGACACCGGGAAGAAAAGGAGGGAGGTCCCGGGTCAGTCCCTGACCTGGAGCCACTGCGACCCCCGGCCGTGGGGGCAGGGGGCAAGTTCCGGAACAGCCCTGATATGTACTCCCACAACCCCGTGAGTGTCTGCACCTGCCTGACCTACGGAGCACCTTTCACATACAGCCACCCCGACTGTCGTATGGGGTGGGCGCGGGGGGGACTGTCATCTGGAGCGGACGCACAGGGGTGGCGGGGGGACTGTCGTCTGGAGCGGACGCGGGGGGGGGCATTCAGACCATTTTATTTTGGAAATGAAGTCGCTACAGAGCACCCTGTGCGGGTCCTGAGTTAAGCCCCACCCCCAGCGGGATCAGCTAACGCCGCGGAGCGCCTGTTCACTACACTATCCTAATGGAGCCAGGGCGACCCCTCCAGCGGGTTTCCAGGTTGGGAGGCGGCTGGACGGCTGCGAGTCAGTCACGGAAATCGATCCCACAGCCATCAGCGGGTGAAAGGGGGCGGCTGGAGAAGCAAGCTTCACTCTTCCTTTAAAACTTTAAAAACAAGTAAATCACCCTGGCCAGCCTGGCTCAGTGGGTAGAGCGTCGGCCTGCGGACCAAAGGGTCCTGGGTTCGATTCCGGTCAAGGGCGTGTACCTCAGTTGCAGGATCCTCCCCGGCCCAGGCCCTGGTCGGGGCGCATGCAGGAAGCAACCAATCCATGTGTCTCTCTCACATCGGTGTTTCTCTCTGTCTCTCCCTCTCCCTTCCACTCTCTCTGAAAATCAATGGGAAAATATCCTTGGCCGAAACCGGTTTGGCTCAGTGGATAGAGCGTCGGCCTGGGGACTGAAGGGTCCCGGGTTCGATTCCGGTCAAGGGCATGTACCTTGGTTGCGGGCACATTCCCAGTGGATGTTTCTAACATTCCTCATCGATGTTTCTAACTCTCTATCCCTCTCCCTTCCTCTTTGTAAAAAATCAATAAAATATATTTTAAAAAAAAAAGAAAAAAGAAAAATATCCTTGGGTGAAGGTTAACAAAAAACAAAAAACAACAAGTAAACCCAGCTAAAACAGCTGCCCTCTCTAACCACACGTGGCCAGGCCTGGCCCGCCTTTGGGGTCCGTGGTGGCTGCACCCGCCCCCTCCATGGAGAGGCACCAGCTGGCGAGAAGAAGCCGTTTCAATGTCTTGGTGGGGCTGGGGGCTGGGGGCTGGGGAAAGAGCCTGGGTCCGGAACCCACAGCCATTTCACAAACACCAGGGGGCGCCGTGCTGGGAGGGAGAGATCCCAGTGACTGACGGGAGGTAGGTGACGGATGTCATGACCTTTAGCCCCGACACGGGGCACGAGGCTAAGGGGCTGAGCCTGGCACCGGCGCGGGCGTGGCGAGGACCCGGGGCGCGGGCCGCCCTGACGGGCAGGCAGCTTACTTACTGTCCATCCAGGCGGTGTTGGCGGGATCGGCCACCCAGCGGGCGAGGGCGCTGTCCTCGGCGTGGGCCCGGTCCTCACTGCAGGAAAGCCAACGGTACGTCACCCCCAGACCGTCCTTCCCGCCCACGGCTGCCGCGTGTCCCCGCAGTACCCAGGGGCCGCCACGTGTGCCAGCGGCGCGTTCCCCAGACGGGCCCGGGGCTCTCCCACGCTCTGCGTTTCACTCACAGCGACTCACGCGCGAGAGCTCTGCCCACCGCTGGACGCCCGGCTTGAGGGGTGAGAGGGGCCCGCCTAGGAGGGGGTTCCCCGGGGCACACCGCACCGATGGAAGGCCGGTAATTAGACCAGGTGGGGGGACTCCGGTGAAATCTGGCTTCAACAAAGTTAAAACCTTTCTCTTCCCACCCGGGGGTTCTAAGAGCCTTTGTGATACCGAGGCTCACGGCGCGTCTCCCCGAGGGAGGCTGGGCCGGCACGGCTCCTGCTATTGGGCTGTGGCCTCATCGCTCGACTTCCACACAGAGTAACACTAGCGTCTTGCAGTCCTGTGTTGGGGGGACCCAAGTGGGGGCCCTGACGACAGGGCAGCCAGCACCTCCGTGCACCGGCCCCACTGCCCTCGGCTCCAGGGACCAGTCGTGGCTCAGGACCCCCCGGAAAAGCCACACGGTACCTGTTGGCTGGGTCCTCAGAGCTCAAGGAGTTGCCCTGGCCGTCCTCCGCCACCTCGGCTGTCTCTGCCAAGAGAGAAAAGAACTCGTGTTGCTCGAGGCTGATAAAAACGCAAGTTGATTTTCATCCTTCCAAAGACTTCCTACTTCGTTTCTGACCGACGGTCGGCGTAGCTCAGCGGGAAGATGGTTAAGCGATGGATTCGGGGTGTTTTGGGTTTCAGATAAAATGTCTCCCACGTGGGGTTACCCTACAGAGCGATGTCCCAGGGTTGTCCGAAACAGCCGGAAAGAGAAGGACACCCAACAAGTCCCGTTCCTGGGACACAAGGACCCTCTGTCCCGGCTGCGCTTCCAGGAGGGAGCTCACAGGGAACGTCAGACTCCCTCCGTTCCGTACGTTTCCACAGGACACGACAACGGGATGCATTTGAAAGTGTGTCTGCGTGGCGACCTCAGAAGGGCTTCAGGTGGAAATCTTAACACGCTGCGGACGGGTCACGAGAGTTCTCGTGTTTTCATAGGACACCGTGCTTTACAGAGTGACATACTTTAAAGAGATACGAGCTTGTAAGAACACGTAATAAACAACTTCAAAGGCGATGGGAATTTAATTTAAAGCGTGCCTTTAACATGTATGTAATACGTTTTTTGTACTCGTTCGGTAGAAACTTACCCGGCCACGGGGTAAAGCTGGCAATGAAACCACTGGTCCGCAGGGTGTTAAGTTGGTGATAGTGGACGACCAAACTTTCCCTGCTCTCACACATGTACACATGCACACACACTCACACATACACAGCCACACATACATGCACGCACACACACACGTGCATGCACACACTCTCATGCACACACATGTGTACACACTCATGCACACATTCCCACACACCATATATAGTCATGCACACACATACATTCACACATACACAACCACACATATATGCATGCACACACACATACACACTCATGCACACACACACTCATGCACACACATGTACACGCTCATGCGCACACTCACACATGCAGCCACACCTCCATGCTTGCACACACACGCATATACACACTCATGCACGCACACACACGTGCGCACACGAAGTCCATCTCGCACGGGGAGGACCGTGCAGGGGAAGGGCCCACCTTCCTCGTCCAGGGACACGGAGCGCACGATGACGGGGCTGGAGTAGGCGGGCAGGAGCGCGGGCAGGTTGGAGGGCACGGCGTAGCCGCAGGGCACGGGCACCGAGTACCCGCTGGGCACGTGCAGGCTCACGCCCTCCTCCTCGGCCTCGGGGTCTGGGGGCGCGGGCTGCTCTTCCTGGAAGGGCGTGATGTCGATGATGGAGTAGGGGTTCACTCTCGCTGGGACCCCAAGCTTCGTCGGTTCCACCGGCGCGCCCACGTCGGCCCCTGTCCCGTCTTCCCCTCCTGGAGGCAAATCCAGCGTCAGGCCCACGCGCTTGGGCAGCAGTGCGCCCCCTCCTCCCCGCCCCCAGCGCCAGGGCTCCTGGAGGGTCCCTTTCTCTCTCTGGGCAGACAGACGGCGTGCAGGGCGCACTCCCGGCCTCGGGCAGGGTGAACTTTGGGGCAGGAGGGCCCCTGGCCTGGTGAGAGGCTGTTACAGACAAGGAAACGCAGGCTGGCCAACGCGTCCCGGTAAAGCAGCCAGGCCCCTCCTGGCGCCGACGGGTCACGTCCTGCATCGGGTCAAGTCCTGCATCGGGACCCCGCAGCAGCGCCGGCCGCTCTCCCCGCCGGCAGTGGCACATGCTGAGGCCGTGCTCGTTAGACACCAGGGACACCTGTCCCTCCCCGTGAAAAGCAGGCACTCGGCGAGACGGAGAGTCTGGAAGCAGCGCGCGTTCAAACGCAGGTGGCCGGGTTCCATGCAGTCGTTCCAGCTCCCGCCACATCACAGAAGGCACACCTCCTCCCTCAGGGCCCCTGCCCAGCGGGCCCTTCCTGCGGGGGGCGGGGGGGGGGGGGCGGCCTGGGTCTGCGGGGCCGCCGGGCACTCACCGGAGCTGGTGGGGGCGGCGGCGCCCACGTGCCCGGCCTCGGGGGCGCCCGGGGCTCCTCTGTCTGCTTCTGGAACCTCATCGCCGCTGTCAAAATCGAACTGTTCTCCCTCCTCCTCCTCCTCCTCCTCCTCCTCCTCCTCCTCCTCCTCCTCCTCCTCCTCCTCGTTGTTCGTATCGTGTTGTACGTCATTGCCTGCAATTTAACAAGACGGCAGTGTGAACAGGTATGACCGGCACCACCACTCCCACACTCCGGACAGAGACGGGCTGGGCTCGAGGTGCCGGCCGCCCCTGTGCTGGGGGAGACCTTCGGGGCTGGGCTTGGGGGTCGGCGGCTCTGACTTCCTCTCATGGGACCCACGACTCCCCGTGGGAAAGGAAGAGGAAGGAAGGACACTTTCCTCCTCGGAGACCTTCCCCTGCGGACCCCGAGAGCCAGTGGGAGCTCCCTTCCCCCCCACCCTGAGAGCCGGTGGGAGCTCCCTTCCCCCCCCCCTGAGAGCCAGTGGGAGACCTCCCCCCCCACCCTGAGAGCCAGTGGGAGACCTCCCCCCGCACCCTGAGAGCCAGTGGGAGCTCCCTTCCCCCCCCCCCCCGAGAGCCAGTGGGAGACCTTCCCCCCCACCCTGAGAGCCAGTGGGAGACCTTCCCCCCCACCTGAGAGCCAGTGGGAGCTCCCTTCCCCCCCCCACCCCGAGAGCCAGTGGGAGACCTTCCCCCCCTGAGAGCCAGTGGGAGCTCCTTCCCCCCCACCCTGAGAGCCAGTGGGAGACCTTCCCCCCCCCTGAGAGCCAGTGGGAGCTCCTTCCCCTCCCCGAGAGCCAGTGGGAGACCTTCCCCCCCGCTGAGAGCCAGTGGGAGCTCCCATCCCAGCGGGCACTGGACCCCTCGGGGCGGGGCATTTAAGTCCCTGGTTCCCCTGTTGGGACACAAGGACCCTCGGGCGGAACCTGGGCCAGGAGCTTCGTCACCCGCCACCCCCACCCCCCCAGCTCTGTCCCAGGCTGCTCTTCCAGGAGGCCGGGAGACCGGGAGGCTGGGAGGCTGGGAGGCTGGGAGGCCGGGAAGCCGGGAAGCCGGGAGGCCAGGAGGCCGGGAGACTGGGAGGCCGGGAGACCGGGAGGCCAGGAGGCCGGGAGGCCGGGAGACTGGGAGGCCAGGAGACTGGGAGGCCGGGAGGCCGGGAGGCTGGGAGGCTGGGAGGCTGCTCTTCTGGGAGGCTGGGAGGCTGCTCTTCTGGGAGGCTGGGAGGCTGCTCTTCTGGGACGCCGGGAGGCCGGGAGGCTGGGAGGCTGGGAGGCTGGGAGGCTGGGAGGCCGGGAAGCCGGGAAGCCGGGAGGCCAGGAGGCCGGGAGACTGGGAGGCTGGGAGGCTGGGAGACCAGGAGGCCGGGAGGCTGGGAGGCTGGGAGGCCGGGAGGCCAGGAGGCTACACTTCCGGGAGGCTGGGAGGGCAAAGGCCTGTGGACGTGCCGGCTTTTACAGCACAAACCACCACTGTGTGGCCGCAATCCCAAATCACAGAGCGGGCTCTTTAAAGTTTGCCTGGAGTTGAAAGGTCACAATGGCATTGCGAGCCTCCGTGTTGGCCTGCATTCTGTGAGTGTTCCATACAAAAACACCTAAAGACTAAATTCATAAAGATTTTCTTTAAAAGGAAATGGGCGAAGGGATCAAAAGGTACGAACTTCCAGCCCAGCCGGCGGGGCTCCGGGGCTGAGCGTCGACCCAGGAACCAGGAGGTCAGGGTTCGATTCCCGGTCGGGGCACAGGCCCGGGTGGTGGGCTCCATCCCCAGTGGGGGGCGTGCGGGAGGCAGCTGACCAGTGGTCCTCTCTCAGCATGGATGTCTCTCCCTCCCTCCCTCTCCCTTCCTCTCTGACATCAATAAAAATAAACAGAAAACAAACAGCAAGGACAGGAGGCGCTTCCTGCTCCCTGCGGCTCCGGGAGTCGCACATCCTAGCGGGACTGTGGGAGGAAGAGACACTTCCTTTCCCCGGGCAGGAGGAGAGAGGTCCGGGCCGGGAAAGGGGGGCAGAGTCCCGCCCCTCCCCTGCCGTTGGGAGGGGGTCGCGGGGACCCAGGGCGGCCTCACCCCACCGTCCGTGGCACACAGGACCCGCGGGACATTCGAGAACACGTTCCCCCAGCTTTCCAATGCTTTAAAGCGATGACAGATACTGAAAGGGACCCAGAGAAGGCCTCGGGGGGATATGCTGAGCACGTTACTCTAAGGAGCCTATACGTGCGGCCTTTCCGACGGCACGCTGCCACCCCGGGAGCCGGGAGCCGGGAGCCGGGAGCCGGGAGCCGGGAGCCGCGCGTGCCCGTCCTTCTCCGGAGTCCGTCGCTGAGCGCTGTCTTCAGGAAGCAACTGGAAATCGTTAGGAGACTTGAGTGTCAGGACAGTTTTGAAGAAACCACCAAAGGGTCTTATGATGAAAGAGCGTCTTTCAGGTTAGCACCGTGGTCGGCAAACGGCGGCTCGCGAGCCACAGGCGGCTCTTGGGCCCCTCGAGTGTGGCTCTTCCACAAAACACCACGGCCTGGGCGCGTCTATGTTGAAGAAGTGGCGTTAGAAGAAGTCTAAGTTTAAGAAATGCGGCTCTCCAAAGAAATTTCAGTCGTTGTGCTGTTGGTATTTGGCTCTGCGGACTAAGGAGTTTGCCGACCGCTGGGTGGACACGCTGCAATGGGCCGTGTGGACAACGCGAGCTGCTGCTGACGAGTTCTCAGCAACACGAAGGGCGCCCCTGGGCAGCTACGTGATCCCAGCTTTTAAACGTGTCTCCTCGGGCTCACTTAGCAGCCGTGGGCAAACTACGGCCCGCGGGCCGGATCCGGCTGTTCTATCCGGTTCTCTTGCTCTCCCCTCCGCTCCTTTACTTTGAATTTATATTAGTTCACACAAACACTCCATCCATGCTTTTGTTCCGACCCTCCAGTCCAGTTTAAGAACCCATTGTGGCCCTCGAGTCAAAAAGTTTGCCCACCCCTGGATAACGGGGCGGGGAGGGCGTGGGGGCTGGGGCCGGGGTGCTGCCGTGGAAACTGGTCTGGCGAGGACACGCAGTCAACCTCGGACCCGCAGTCCCACGGCCGAAAGCCAGCACTCAGACGGCCTCGGTGCCCCGCGCTCACAGCATGCCGAGGGGGGCGCACCGTGGGTCCGGGCAGGTCAACGGACCAACAGAAGGTGCCTGTTGCCCACGGAGGGTCCTCAGTCCCGCAGCGGAAAGAGACGCTGCCACCTGCGGCCACGCGACGGTCCTGAGGACACTGCCCAGCGCGAGGGCAGCGCAGAGGACAACCCAGATCCCACTCGGGGCCTGGAGCCGTGACTCAGAGACAGAAGGGGACGGTGGTGCTGGGGGGGCTGGGGGGGCGTGTTTAATGGGACGGAGTTTCAGGGAGGGAAGGTGAGCGTTCTGGAGGTGGTGGTGACGGTGGCCCCTGACCCACTGGGCGGTGCCACGTGGGGAGGCGGTCAGTGCTGTGCCACGGACACTGCACCACAAGGGGAGGCGGCCCTGCCCTAGCTGGCTTGGCTCAGAGCGTCGGCCTGCAGACTGAAGGGTCCCAGGTTTGATTCCGGCCAAGGGCACATGCCTGGGTTGCGGGCTTGATCCCCAGTAGGGGGCGTGCAGGAGGCAGCCAACCAATGATTCTCTCTCATCATTGATGTTTCTATCTCTCTCTCCTTCTCCCTTTCTCTATGAAATCAATAAAGAAATATATATATATATTAAAAAAAAAAGAGGAGGCGGCCTTGGCTTCGGTGACCGAACGCTCCCTCCTCGCCGCGGCCTGAAGTGTGACTGCCACAGCGGCCGCCTCTGCAATGCTGCAGACACAGCGGGGCCTCGGTTCTCGAACTTAATTCGTCCCAGAAGGCTGTTCGAAAACCGAACCATTTTCCCCATCAGAAATTACGGGCATTGGATTATTCCGTTCCGGACCCCCATGTGACCCCCTGTTTTAACCTTCCTTATTTTCAGCACACGTCTCCTGCACTGCTTAATCTATAAATGAACACTTCAAAAACAAAAAGGACAGGAGAGCCCTCGTCGGTGTGGTTCGGTGGCTAGAGCGTCGGCCTGCGGTCTAAAGGGTCCCGGGTTCGATTCCCGTCAAGGGCATGTACCTTGGTAGCCGGCTCCTCCCCAGCCCACGCCCTGGTCGGGGCTCATGCAAGAGGCAACCCATCAATGTGTTTCTCTCATATCGATGTTTCTCTCTGTCTTTCCCTCTCTCTCCCACTCTCCCTAAGAATCAATGGAAAAATACCCTCGGCTGAGGATTAAGCCAAAAAAAAAAAGGGACATGAGATATAGATGAAAATTTAATCCAAGGAGAAGAAATGTACGGTAAAAAAATGAAAAATTAATAAGAAGAAGCAACAAGAGCCAAAACCCGTGAAAACATTCACAGCAGCCCTAGCTGGTTTGGCTCAGTGGATAGAGCAGCCGTGGGCAAACTACGGCCCGCGGGCCGGATCCGGCTGTTCTATCCGGTTCTCTTGCTCTCCCCTCCGCTCCTTTACTTTGAATTTATATTAGTTCACACAAACACTCCATCCATGCTTTTGTTCCAGCCCTCCGGTCCAGTTTAAGAACCCATTGTGGCCCTCGAGTCAAAAAGCTTGCCCACCCCTGGGATAGAGCGTCGGCCTGCGGACTGAAGGGTCCCAGGTTTGATTCCAGCCAAGGGCACATGCCTGGGTTGCGGGCTCGGGCCCCAGTAGGGGGTGTGCAGGAGGCAGCCGATCAACGATTCTCTCTCATCATTGATGTGTCTGTCTCTCTCCCCCTCTTCCTTCCTCTCTGAAATCAATAAAATACATTTAAAAAAAAAAAAAAACAAAACATTCCCAGCGCACACTCCTGGGATAGCAACCACGCGAGGCCAGTGGAGAGCTGGCTCACCCTCCCGCATCCCTCTTTCGTCGCCCGAGGGACACGCGACTGATCACACGGGTGCTGGCAGGAAAGGGTGTCAGGCTGAGAGGCCAACTGGCCGAGATGGGAGACTGTAATCGGCATCTTCTCTGTGTTTTTCTGCCTTTTCCCAAGTTCCCCCCACAAGCCCACGTCTCTACTGGTCCGCCTCCTCTATGCGGAGCACATTAACCCCCGGTGCTCCCGTGGCGCTAAAATACAGAGAGCGTGTCTGTCCCGTGCCCCGGAGTTCCAGCCTGACCCGTAAGACCCAGCCTGGCGAGGGGCCCGTCCCCCGCGTGGTCGCCCACTCGCGCACCTTCCCAGCAGCCCCACGTCCCCACGCAGAGAGCAGCGTGCAGCGGGGAAGACCTGCTGGGCTCCGGGACTGAGGAGTCACGTTATTCACTAAACGAGCCGGGGGAGGCGTGTTGGCGCCATCCGGCTCCTCGCGGAAGCACGGGCGTGTCCAGGACACTTCCCAGATCCATCGCCATCTCCTAAGTTCACGCTGCCCCACAGGGAAACGATGCCAACCGGCACCCTGGCACGGGCCCCGACCGTGGGCCTGCCTCCAAGCCACACGCGGCTCCTCCTGTCGGCACCACCTCCCGAAGTCACAGCTCACGCTGCTGAGCTTTAAGGGTTAGGTCACACCCCCCCCCAAGTGATTTCTAGGAAACCAGTTTCTTAGAAAAACAGAGCTTTCAAAGGCGTGGCCCCAAAACAAGCTCCTAAATACTTGGGAAGGGATGAAGCGAAGAGTGAACTTCGGGCCCTAAAATCACGCCCCCCCATGAAGGGGACAGCGGTGTGCCCAGTGTCCTCAGGTCTACGTGGGGACTCTCACCCCCCTCAAAACAGGAGGCAGCACCTCTGTAGGTCACACCTGGGAAGGCACGAGCTGCTGAGGACAGCTGCCCTGTTCGCCACGTGCCACGCATCTCTCAGGTGAGGCTGGCCTGCCAACTGCTCACTCCCCATGCACTTGTGCAAAGAATGAATGAGTGAGTGAGTGAATAAGTGAATGAGTGAATGAATGAGTGAGTGAATGAGTGAGTGAGTGAATGAATGAATGAGTGAGTGAGTGAATAAGTGAATGAGTGAATGAATGAGTGAGTGAATGAGTGAGTGAATGAATGAATGAGTGAGTGAATGAATGAGTGAGTGAATGAGTGAGTGAATGAATAAGTGAATGAATGAATGAGTGAGTGAGTGAATGAGTGAGTGAATGAATGAATGAATGAGTGAGTGCATGAATGAGTGAGTGAATGAATGAGTGCATGAGTGAGTGAATAAATAAGTGAATGAATGAGTGAATGAGTGAGTGAGTGAATGAGTGAGTGCATGAGTGAGTGAGTGAATGAATGAATGAGTGAATGAGCGAGAGAGTGAACAAGTGAATAAATGCATGAATGAATGAGTAAATGAGTGAGTGAGTGAATGAGTGAGTGAATGAATAAGTGAATGAATGAGTGAGTGAGTGCATGAGTGAGTGAGTGAGAGAGTGAGTGAATGAGTGAATGAGTGAGTGAGTGCATGAGTGAGTGAGTGAATGAATGAGTGAATGAGTGAGTGAATGAATGAGTGAATGAGTGAGTGAGTGAATGAATGAATGAGTGAATGAATGAATGAGTGAATGAATGAATGAGCGAGAGTGAACAAGTGCATGAATGAATGAGTAAATGAGTGAGTGAGTGAATAAATGATGAGCAGATGAGTGGTTTCAAACATTTTCCTGCCACGAACATTAATTTCCCCCCCAATAGAACTGCAAGTAGAATCCCAATCAGCAGAATGGAATAAAAGTAATAAAGAAATTCCTCCGAAGGTTTAAGTCTTCCTGTAAACCACGGTGCCTCACGCAGCGCCTCTGAGGGGCTAGGGGCCTGGACGCCCGGGATGCTGTCCCTGCGCACGCACGGCGGCATCGGAAGCTGGGGGAGCGGCCGCTGCACCCTCCCCGCTGGGTCCGTCCCCCCGGAGCACGAAGCTCACCACAGATGCCTCAGAAAGCACGCTGCCTTCCTGCATCCCTGTCCTGGCGGCAAGACCCCACGCGCCAGGCTGTGCCTCGCTCACGGTGACCTCATGTGCCCTGACCGGCAATTGAACGGTGACCTCTTGGTGATGGGGCGACGCTCAATCCGCTGAGCCACACCGGCCGGCTCCCGTGGCATATTTCAGTGGCAAAGAGGTTTCTGCTTCTCACTGTGAGTCACACAAGTGAAAATGCCACGTTTCCAATCCCACCGGATGCTAATCCCTCAGGGTTCTGGGCGCCCAAAGCAGGGGAGGTGGCCCAGGGAAGGGCGTGGGCATCCATCTGCCCGAGCCTGAGCCAGCCAGACCTGCAGCCACAGTTGCAGCGTCCCCTCTGGCACTGGTGACACAGGCCTGGCCCCCAGCGAGCGCCCGATTGCAGGGCTCAGGGCAGGGACAGGCCACCCCCCTGCGCCCACAGCCCTCCAGGCGGCTCCGCCCACTCACAGCCTTAACGCCCACCGCCCACCCAGGCCAGCACCCCGAGGACCAGTGAAAGAACGCGCTTGTCAGTCCAGAGATAAAAGTCATACGCTTTGTTCCGAGGCCTACAGAGCAGAGCTAATTACAATACGAAAGTTTTATCGAAGATGCAATGTTTCTCTTGTGTCTGACGAAGGCTATTTTGTTTTTAAATCTTTCATTGTTTAAAACAAAGAAGGAGTGTTGTAAGAGGCCGCTGCCCCGGGCCCCTCCTTCCCGCCTCCTCCTGGCCCTGGGTGGCACTGGGGTGGCAGCCACTGCGGTGGCACTGCCTGTGCTGAAGGGGATGTCCCCCAGATCAAGGCCAGGCCCTCCAAGGCCACGCCCCCGGGCTGGCTCACATCCACCCGCCCCCCCAGCTGTTCTCCTCCCAGGTCTGAGCTCCCTGCTGAGGTCCCCCTGTGGTTGCCGCTGCCCAGGCACCCACATCCCGTGCAGTGTGGCACCCGCACCAGCACAGACACACAGACTCCCCCGCCCCCCTGACAGAACTGGGAGCCAGAAATGAACCCCTCAGTATGACACCTCCCGTGTACCCGCCCCCAGGGCAGGAACAGCTGGGGAAGATGTGAATGCGGTTCCCCGCCCGCCCCACCCCACCCCCAGCCTCCCCTTAGGAGCTCAGGCATCAGCCTCCCTCCCTGCAGGACTCCAAGCTCGTGCATCCTCGGGGTCGCCCCTGGAGCTGTGGTTTTTGGGGGGCCCCCGCCTGGCGAGGCCGCAGGAGGACACACTCACGGTGGCGTTGGCTGTCCCTGTTTGCGAGGGCGGGTGGGAGCAGCGCTGGTCTCCCTCGTCCTCAGTTAAACCAACCAGTCAGACCCAGCCCGGAAACCCTACCAGCAGGGACGCCCACAGGGAGGAGCCCCTCAGCGATGAACCCCACAGCGAGAAGGCACGTCTCCGCCACGGCCTCCAGCGAGGCGCAGCCTTACCTTCGGCAGCGGCAGCAGGGGCAGCGGCAGCGGCAGTGGCAGCGGCAGCAGGGGCAGGCAGCTCTGGCCCCGGCTCCGGCTTTGGCTCCGGGGAGTCCATGCTGTGCGGCTCCGGGAGCCTGGCCCTGGCCCTGGGCAGCCCTGTGGGAGGAGAGAGGCTGTCAGGTCAGGTGCCAGCTGCCCTCAGCCCCCAGGCGCCCCAGCGCCAGCGCCAGGGGGGACGCTGGGTCTCAGTCATAGCCACAACGAGAGAGCTCACCCCTGCCAGTCACAGGGCCATAGGACGGAACCTCCGGAAGTAACCGGAAGAATCCAGGGTCCCATTCCTGCCTCGCCCAGCGGCAGCCAGGGCTCCCCACCGGCATGGGGTCACCCCAGAGCCCCTCTTCCTCTGGACTCAGGCCAAGGGGAGACGGGACACACGGGTACACGTGTGGCTTCCTCTTCCTCCAACCAGCACTGTGGGGTGTGGTTTGGTTCTGCTGGTTTAATGTATTTTGTTAAATATATTTTTACTAGAGGCCCGGTGCACGAATTCATGCATTAGTGAGGTCCCTCAGCCTGGCCTGTGGGATGGGGTCAAAACTGGCTCTCCGACATCCCCTGAGGGGTCCCGGATTGCGAGAGGGCGCAGGCGAGACAGAGGAACCTGACCAGTGCATGATCGGGGCTTAGGCGGGACGAGGGAGGTTGCCGGCCGGGGAGGGACCACGGGAGGGCTCCAGGGCGTGTCCGGCCCGTCTCGCTCAGTCCCAATCAGCCGACCCCAGCAGCAAGCTAACCTACCAGTTGGAACGTCTGCCCCCTGGTGGTCAGTGCACGTCATAGCGAGTGGTTGAGTGGCCTTAGCATATCATTAGCATATGTCATTTTGATTGGTTGAACAGACTACAGGACAACCAGACACTTAGCATATTGGGCTTTTATTATATAGGATTGATTTTGGCAAGGAAGGGAGAGAGAGAGAGAGAGAGAGAGAGAGAGAAGCATCAATGATGAGAGAGAACCATGGATTGGCTGACTCTTGCATGCCCCCTACTGGGAATCAAGCCTGCAACCCGGGCATGTGCCCTTGACCAGAATCAAACCCGGGACCTTTCACTCCGCAGGCTGACGCTCTATCCACTGAGCCACACCGGCCAGGGCCACTGCGGGTTCTGAATGAAGAACCGTTGCCCAGGACTGAAAGCGAGGCTGGCCGCTCCCCTAACCCGATCTCTGCAGGCGGCTTCTGTTTCTCTCTCTGCATCTCTCGCTGCCCCACGGGCCGCAGGAGAATGGAGTCTGAGCAGGTGTGTGGCCGCGGATACATCAGAAGGCGGGTCCCTCACGGCCCCATGGAGACAGCGGTTCCCTGTGGCTGGGGCGGCACCCGTCCGGCTCCCAGCTGCTCCGGAGGCCGCACACTGCAGGGCGACCTTCGTGGGCCCCCAGGAGCCCGGGCGGGGAACGAGGAAGGGGGGAAAGCACAGCGGGTGTGGGGACCGCACGGACACCCCAGCCTCACCGCCAGGGGCTGCGACGTCAGGTCCCTCCGGTCCCTCCGTGTGGCAGGGCGGGCTCGGCAGTCCCCGCAGCCCCTGGCCGCCCCCCCGGCCCCCGCCCCGAGCTGCTGCCCCTCGTTACCAGGAGGCCCGCGTGTCTGGAACTCACGGGGGCACAGCCTGCGCCCTGCCAGCCGCTGCCAGCCGGAGCTGGGAAGGCCCTTTCGGAATGGCCCACTGAGGGCAGAGCAGTTCCCGTAAGGCTGCCCGCCTCTCCCCGGCCCCTCCCCCAGCCGCTGCCTGACCGCCGGGGGCCAGGCTCAGACCTGGGGGCCAGGCTCAGACCCGGGGGCCAGGCTCAGACCCGCAGGACCAGTAAGAGGACAGGGCACTGGTTCCCCGCGGAGCTCAGCCCCGGACGCCAAGGCCCTGCGGCCTCCAGAACATGCTCAGCGCACCTTCCCCACCCTGGCCGCGTCCTCTCTGACCCCCGGGACTCGGATCCTGACAGCTCACAGGGCCTCCCTGACCCCCAGGACTTGGACCTGACAGCTCGGCAGGTGCCCTACGCGCTCAGGCCACTGGGACACCAGGCGGAAGGAAGGCAGAGGATGGCGGATTGGGGTCCCACCAAGCGCCCCCAGAGACAGAGCCGCCCAACCAGCCAGAAGACTCCTCTCCCGCGGGCTTGAGTCCCGCGTGGGCGTAAACCCCCCTTTCCAGCCACTGCCTCCGGGTCCTGACCCCGGAACCGGCTGAAGGCACCCTGCTTCCCCACCCGAGACAGAGGGCAATCGACGGGCTGAAACAGCAGCGGCTCTGGCGCTTCCTTCCCAGCGAGGGATTAGAGGGCAAAACTCATGCACACATCTGACTTTGGGGTCTGACCATCCACGCTGCTTTCTTTAAAACAATAATGACGTCCACCTGAGGGTCCAGTCCCCACGGCCAGACAGCAAGCCTCCCGCCCGTCAGAAGCACAGCCTGCCCGGCCAGCGCAGCTCCGTGGTTGAGCATCAACCTATGAACCAGGAGGTCATGGTTCCATTCCCAGTCAGGGCACATGCCCAGGTTGTGGGCTCCATCCCCAGTAGGGGGAGTACAGGAGGCAGCTGATCCATGATTCTCTCTCATCATGGATGTTGCTGTCTCTCTCCCTCTCCCTTCCTCTCTGAGATCCATAAAAATGTATTTAAATGAACTTTTTAAAGGCACAGCCTGTGCCCCGGAGGCCCGGAGGCCTCTCTGCCTGGTGATGGGTGACAGAGTGGTCAGTCCTTCTGTTTCCTGCATGAATTCCCAGGCGACTCACTGAGCGGAGGGGCTGAGCCTGAGGCTGTGCCGCCAGGTGGGCAGCCCCTGGGGAGGGAGCAGCAGGCTCAGCTCCCAGCGGAGTCGCTCTGAGCGGGACTGACTGTGTGGCCTTCCCAAGCCCCCTTTCACCACGGCCACTGCACAGCGTGACAGCGGGGACACTGTATTTTACTTTAAAAAGCCATGGCTAGCCCTAACCGGTTTGGCTCAGTGGCTAGAGCGTCAGCCTGCGGACTCAAGGGTCCCAGGTTGGATTCCGGTCAAGGGCATGTACCTTGGTTGTGGGCACATCCCCAGTAGAAGGTGTGCGGGAGGCAGCTGATCAATGTTTCTCTCATCGATGTTTCTAACTCTCCATCCCTCTCCCTTCCTCTCTGTAAAAAATCAATAAAATATATTTTTTAAAAAAATAAAAAGCCATGTCTAGTATCAGAAGTGGTTCATGGAAGAGAAATGCTTCAAACCTAGAAGAAGCATTTGGAATATTTTGAAAACTCCTCTAACTACTGTTTACTAAAGTATAAAACACGGGTGGCCCGCAGGCGGCTTGCCTCCGGCAGGTGTGCGTCCCTGCGAAGATGAAAGGGAGCGGGCAGTAGAAGGACACACGGGCCTGGGCGTTTTTATAAAGCGATTGGTCATCTGAAAGCCCTCACACCAAAGCAAATGAAGAAGCGAACACACAGTTCCAGGCTCCGCCAGGCTGGGGAGGCTGACCCGGGGTCAGGGAGAGGAGGCCGTAGGGGATGGGGGGCAGGTGAGAGGGTCCTCCCCCGGCTCTGCAGCTGCCTCACCTGCTCTCAGGCAGGGCCCCCTGCGACCATGACCTAGGACAGGACCTGGCCCTGCCCCTCACCCTGCAGGACGCGGCCCTGGCCTCCTCCGGGGACCTCGCCAAGTTTCCCTAGACCGGTGGTCGGCAAACTGCGGCTCGCGAGCCACAGGCGGCTCTTTGGCCCCTTGAGTGTGGCTCTTCCACAAAATACCACGGCCTGGGCGAGTCTATGTTGAAGAAGTGGCGTTAGAAGAAGTTTAAGTTTAAAAAACGTGGCTCTCAGAAGAAATGTCCATCGCTGTCCTGTTGATATTTGGCTCTGTGGACTGATGAGTTTGCCGACCCCTGCCCGAGACCCAGATTTCCCTCCACTGCCAGGCTCCCAGGACGCCCCTCATTCCCCCACCACCCCGCCTCCAGGAGGCTTAACTGAGCGCTCTCTCGCCCTCCCAAACGCTTCATAGCTGCGTGCCCCTGTGTCCTGTTCCACTCCACTCCCGTCTCCCGTGGGAACTATGACATCTGAACCCAACATTCACGTGCCGGACGTGGCGCCACCGAGCATTCCACTGCAGCATCCCCACGCTGCCTTGTGCAATGAAAGAACAACGCTTGCCAAAACTGGTTTGGCTCAGTGGATAGAGCGTCAGCCTGCGGACTGAAGGGTCCCGGGTTCGATTCCGGTCAAGGGCATGTACCTTGGTTGCGGGCACATCCCCAGTGGGAGGTGTGCAGGAGGCAGCTGATCGATGTTTCTCTCTCATCGATGTTTCTAGCTCTCTATCCCTCTCCCTTCCTCTCTGTAAAATATCAATAAAATATATTAAAAAAAAAAAAAAGTTTGAGGACCCCTGGGAGCATCGGCCTGGGGACTGAAGGGTCCCGGGTTCGATTCCGGTCAAGGGCATGTGCCTTGGTTGGGGGCACATCCCCAGTGGGGGGTGTGCGGGAGGCAGCTGATGGATGTTTCTAGCTCTCTCTCCCTCTCCCTTCCTCTCTGTAAAAAATCAATAAAATATATTCTTTAGAAAAAAGAGTTATCTCCCACGAAAGAGACGCCCGACGCGCATTTAAGCGATGTGTGGACAGTGGCCGAGTGGCCCGCGGGCCTTCCCGGAGGGGCAGTGAGTGGCTCCTGCAGGAAAGGCAGGCTGTGGGCTGCGGCGGCCGCCAACCTGGTGGCTCCATGGCCGGGGGGCAGGAAGCCCTTTGCATGGCCTGGGGGGAGCCCTCTTCTCCAGCAGGAGCCATGCGCCCACGCCGTCGGCTCTCCCGGGACACCGACTTCCCATCAGAAGCCAAGACTCTGCTCAGCCCCAGAGGGAGGGGCGGCCAGGGGGGCAGGGCACCTGCGTGGGGACAGGGGCGCCCGCCCGCTGCAGCTTCAGCCGGAGCCGCAGGGCAGTTACCGGCGGGAAACCGCGCACCGGTGGGGCTGTTTATAGTGACGTCGTCTTCCTACGCGGCCAAGGACTCAGCCTCCACGGAAAACACAGATGACTGCTCCCCCAAACTCCTCCACTCACCCCCTCGCAGCTTCACTGCGGGCGGGCTTTCTCACCCCCCCACCCCCACGCCGCCCAGGGGTCCCTCCAGCAGGTTCCTGGCTGTCCCCGAGTCTCGGCCCCATCACCGCGTCCCCCGGGGAGGAGGGCACCCCGCCGAAAACGGGGGTCTGCTCCCAGGGCCTGACCCATTCCCTGCACTGTGCCCACGAGTCAGGGGCCACCAGCTGAAGTTGGGGGGCTGCTCGCGGCCCCGTTAACTGCACTGTCTGTGGTGGGAACAGAGGGCACCACGCTAAAGTTGGGGGGATGCCCCAGGCCCGCGATCACCAAGCAGAGACCCCCGCCCCCGGGGGCCCGCAACTCACCCCGCCGGGACCCCCGCTGCCGTCCCTCCGAGCGCCCTTCTCCCTGCCCCGCGACCGCAGCCAGGATGCGCTTCGGCCCCGCCCACGGGAAGACAGCTCCACCCCCACATCGTGATTGGCTGGTCCGGACGGTACCAGGAGCCTATTGGCTGAAGTGCCTGCCCATTCTTCAGCCGCGCCCCGCCCTCGCGCCAGCGCATTCCTGAGAGGCCACGTGGCTGCCCGCACCCCTGCCCGCGGCCCAATGCTCCAGTGCCCCGCCCGGCTGCGCACGCGTGGGCGGGGGGCGCGGGACAGACCCCAGAGCACCTTCCCCTTCCCTCCGAGGACCCGCCCTGCCCCCGAGGGCCCTGGCTCCTGAGAAGGTCAGCTGCCCTCAGACCCGCCAGGTCCTGGCCTGGGAAATGCGGATTTCACACATTTCCCAGGGATTGTTCAGGCTCGCGGGAGCCAGAAGCTATTTCCCGGGACCTTTCAGTGAGCATGGGTGGCAGCATTCAGGTGGCAGCATTCCGTGGCTGGGAAGAGCCAGTTGGTGACGTGGTAGAAGGCATGCCTCACCTTCCAGCTCGCTTCCCTGCTCCTGCCCTCCCCCAGGGCACAGTGCCATCTGGGGCCTGAAAACCTTGTGCAGCCCCAGGTGTGTGACCCTGAGCAGGTGCAGGCACAGAGCAAGGGGCCAGGAGAAAGCTCCAGGAGGCCGCTCTCCTGTGCCCAGAGCCTTTATTTAGTTTACAACTAAAAAGGAAACAAAACCCCGCCAGTGTGGCTCCCTGCTTGAGCACCCACCTGTGAACCAGGAGGTCACAGTTCAATTCCAGGTCAGGGCACGTGCCCAGGTTGTGGGCTGGATCCCCAGTGTGGGGCATGCAGGAGGCAGCTGATCAATGATTCTCTCTCTTCACAGACTAGAGGCCCAGTGCATGAAATTCATGCACGGGCAGGGTCCCTAGGCCTGGCCCGTGATCTGAGCCCATCAGGGCCTTCCAGCTGCTGGCTGGGACCTTCCTTCGTGCCGCACCGCCCCCTGGTGGTCAGCACTCGTCATAGCAAGTGATCGAACTCCCACAGGGACACTTTGCATATTAGCCTTTTATATGTATACTAGAGGCCCAGTGCACGAAATTCATGCGGGGGGAGAGGGTGTCCCTCAGCCCATCCTGCACCCTCTCCAATCTGGGACCCCTTGAGGGATGTCCGACTGCCCATTTAAGCCCTATCCTGGTGGGATCGGGCCTAAACAGGCAGTCGGACATCCCTATCACAATCCAGGACTGCTGGTTCCCAACTGCTCGCCTGCCTGCCTTCCTGATTGCCCCTAACCGCTTCTGCCTGCCAGCCTGATCACCCCCTAACCACTCCCCTGCCAGCCTGATTGATGCCTAACCGCTCCCCTGCCAGCCTGTTTTCCCCTAACTGCCCTCCCCTGCAGGCCTGGTCACCCCTAACTGCCCTCCCCTGCAGGCCTGGTCCCCCGCAACTGCTCTCCCCTGCAGGCCTGGGTCCCTCCCAACTGCCTTTCCCTGCAGGCCTGGTCGCCCCCAACTTCCCTCCTCTGCCAGCTTGGTCACCCCTAACTGCCCTCCCCTGCAGGCTTGATCACCCACAACTGCCCTCCCTTGCAGGCCTGGTCCCTCCCAACTGCCCTCCCCTGCTGGCCATCTTGTGGTGGCCATCTTGTGTCCACATGGGGGCAGGATCTTTGACCACATAGGGGCAGCCATCTTGTGTGTTGGAGTGATGGTCAATTTGCATATTACTCTTTTATTAGATAGGATAGAGGCCTGGTGCACGGGTGGGGGCCAGCTGGTTTGCCCTGAAGGGTGTCCCAGATCAGGGTGGGGGTTCCCTTGGGGCGTGGGGCGGCCTGGGCGAGGGGCCTGTGGTGGTTTGCAGGCTGGCCACACCCCCCGGCGACCCAAGTGGAGGCCCTGGGATCTGGGATTTATTTATCTTCTACAATTGAAACTTTGTAGCCTTGAGCGAAGGCCAGGGCTGCAGGAGCTTGGCTTCCTCCATCGCCAGGGGAAACTCAAGCCTCCTGCTCTCTACAGCTCCGTGGCTGCTGCCATTTTTGTTGGGATTTATTTATCTTCTATCATTGAAACTTTGTAGCCTTGAGTGGAGGCCTGGGCCTGCCAGGGTGTGTGGAAAGCTTGGCTTCCTCCATTGCCAGGGAAACCCAAGCCTCCTGCTCGCTCCGTGGCTGCAGACATCTTGGTTGGGTTAATTTGCATACTCACTCCTGATTGGCTGGTGGGTGTGGCTTGTGGGTGTAGCGGAGTGATGGTTAATTTGCATATTGCTCTTTTATTAGATAGGATGTTCCTATCTCTCCCTTTCCCTTCCTCTCTGAAACCAATACAAAAATATATATTAAGATAAATAAATAAATAGGAAAAGGAAACAAAATATCATTATAATTATTACTAAAGCATCTTTAACAAGAATGCAGAGAAACCAAAATGCCGACTAAAGGACGTTGCCACTGCCCGTTCCCTGGTCAGCACAACAGATGCTACCCCTCCTCCTGCCCACATCTCTGCGTCTACAAGAACGTGAAGTCAGCGTTTACGGAATAAATACAAAATAGCTACATGTCCCGAAGCCAACGCCCACATTCACACTCCCAGAGCTCATGCTCCGAAGTTCTTTCTTTCCTGCACGTTGTGATTACTGTCACTCACAGCTAACACACACAGACACAAAGGTTAGCAAGGAAGTACAAGGAAGGCACGCTCCGGCAGCTATGAATAGTTTACAGTGAGCACGTGCTCCGTTTCTTTTAAGTGGACTGAGCTACTGTTAAACACGATCCTAGAGCACGAACGGGCTAGGAAAGATCTTTCCTCCCCGTGACTTCAATATCAGAAAAGCTGTTTGAGTCTCCAGTCCACGGGTTCTTGGAGCGTCTCATTCGGTCTTCTGCCCAGTTATCTCAATGGCCCCGGGCAGAGAGGTGAAGAAGCCAGTGGCACTCGGCCAGCGCGCCTCACAAGAACACCCTGACCTTTGCTGGTTTCTGGCCAGGGCAGCAGAAATGATGAGGGAACTCATGTAGCACCATGTATGGAGGAAGCGGTGGGTTCGGGCCCACTTTGGGGATCCTTTTTGGGTGTCTGGGGCTGATAAACACTGTGTAACTTACAGGAGCCTCTGAGCTTCCGTCTAACCATGTAGAACACGTGACGAAGCCCATGTAGGTCATAGGTGAGTTTGAAAGGGAGACCTGCACACACCTCTCACTGTGGTGTCTGGAAGCGTGCGTGACCAAGAGCCACATAATAATTTGGGCCCATCTTTTTTTTTTTTTCTTTTCAGAACAAAGAAAACATGTGGAATCAACTTTTCTCAGAGATGGCTCACCAGTTTGTTTTCAGAAACTTAAGATCAAAAGCTGCTATTGGGTCATTATTTTTCACCAAGAAGCCGTGCTGTTCTTGGCCCTGAGGGGACAAGCAGTGGCCCCATCATAACTAGAAGTACAGGGGCCAGCGTCCACTTGTCCATGTGGCCTGTGGCCCCGGAGCTCGGGGCCACCAGCAGGGACAGTGGGTGGCACCGCACGGCAATGCTGCCAGGTGGGGCTGGGCACCAAGAACTCTCACCTGAGACTCAGACCACCGTGACCTCCCCTGCATGACCTTCCCACCATGACCTCCCCTCCGTGACCTTCCCACCATGACCTCCCCTCCGTGACCTTCCCACCATGACCTCCCCTCCGTGACCTTCCCACCATGACCTCCCCTCCGTGACCTTCCCACCATGACCTCCCCTCCGTGACCTTCCCACCATGACCTCCCCTCCGTGACCTTCCCACCATGACCTCCCCTCTGTGACCTTCCCACCATGACCTCCGCTCCGTGGCCTCCCCTCCTGACAGCCCTCCTCCTGCCTGCCTCCTGGTGAGCCCCGACACCCCACAAGCCAATCGATTGCAATGAGTCTTGAGGTCTCCTCGGGGTTGCATGTCTCTGTGCCCCTGGCTGGTGGCCACACCCACGGCCTTGTCACTAGAACCAGGTAGTGGCAGGAGAGAGCGCTCTCAGAGTGCAGACTCACTGCACCGCCCGTCCGGGAGCCGGAGTCACGGAGGGGAGCACCTGCAGAAAGGGAATGCGGAAGACAGGCAGGGGGCAGGCAGGTAAACATCCCTCACCCGGTCAGCCTGCCCCCCTTCACTACCCGGGCGGTGGTCCCCGCCAGGACGAGGGCTCCTGGGAAACCCCCAGCACCCCATCTCTCCCCAGTGCTGGTGACCCGCGGTGTCTGTGCAGGCACCCCCAGCCCAGGTCCCGGGCTGAACCAGGGGCCCGGTGGGGAGAGAGTCACCGGGGATCAGGGACAGGGGCGGGGCGGGGCGGGGCTCACCCCGGGTCCTAGCACAGAGGCTGCTCTGCTCACTGGAACATTCCTGTTCCAGGCAACAAAGAGGGAGAGAGGGCAGGCCAGCAGGGCGAGGGGAGGAAAAGCAAGAGAGATAAGAGGGAGAGGGGGGCCTGGCCCAGGGCAGCCAGCACTGCAGCGGTCAGATGGGCAGCCGCCCAGTGTCCAGTGGGGGCAGGGGGCTGTCCCAGCCCCACACAGCGTCCCTTTTGTTCTGGGCCCTTGGGACAACAATGGACCCGTTTTCTCCTTTGCTCCTTCTCTGTGGGCGGAGAGGAGTGGGGTTCTCAGAGGGGAGGCAGCCCCATCCGGGGGACCAGGCCCAATGCAGGGAGCGGCGGGAGGAACGAGAGGCCTTGAGTTAAATGATGGGCGTGTGGGCTCCTCCGGGGCCCAGCAGGCTGAGCGCGGAGGATGGAGGGCGACCAGAGGGGCTGTCTGTCTTCACAGAGGCTGGATCCCAGGGCACCCCTCCCGCCCTCCTTCCCTGTCCCTCCCTCCCTCCCTCCCTCCCTCCCTCCCTCCCTCCCTCCCTCCCCCTCCACTGGTACCAAGCCTCTGGCAGAACAAAGTCTGGGAAGAAATGTCAAAGGGACAGGGAACCAGGACTCATGGGTGACCTAGAAGGTTCTTCCCTGCTTGGGCCACAAGCTCTAATTTCCGGGCCTTCTGGCACGGAGCCTCCTGCCACTGACAGCGGGAGGTGCTGTGACTCCAGGCCCAGCCGGTGTGGGGTGGGATGCGCCCGCGGCGCCCCTGGGTGAGCAGGCACGTGGAGCCCTGCATGAGGAGGCTCAGCGTGGCCTGTGGCCTGTGGCCTGTGGCCTGTGGCCTGAGGCCCGTGTCCACCACGGCCTCCTCTAAGGACACTCAGGAAGGGCGCGGGAGCCGGGGCAGGGGAGGCCGGTGTGGGCACGGGCAGGTGCTGAGCAGCAGGGACAGAGTCTGAGACCGAGGGGGCTGCAGCACCCTGACCTCGAGCCGCTAACCCCCCAATGGGCAGCGTGTTCTCTGTGGTCCAGTTTTGTCCCCTCAGTAGTTATTCCAACCTTGACCCATCCACCAGACTGACCATCCACTTCCTTCGCTCAGCAGGTGCGGACTCCCTCCCACTCCATCTGTGAACACCGAGGCCCAGGGGGACCCCGGCCACGCCAACCTGTCTGCACCCACGGAACACGCAGGCCGGCTCTTATCTCAGGGACGCCGGGGCCCTCCGTCTGGCTCCTGTGTGGCAAATACATTTCATCCACTGCCATTTAAACCCAAACGCTGCATGGCCCCACCCTCCCAGGAATGCGCACTCCATCTGAATTAAGGAGATGGGAACTGTTATGACTTAAGTCTTCCTTCAGTGATCCGCGTGTTTGAACGAGTTGAGGCAAACAGCAAAGATGTAGCAGTCCCACCACAAACCAGCGGCTTTGAGATCCTGAAGCCCTCGATTCTCCATCTGCCGTTCATATGCGCTGCGGAAATGTAGTCCAATTGGGCCTGACTCTGAATGCGCTGGGCCCCTGGGTGCCCATGACCTTAGGGTTGCTGTTGTCTTCCCTAGAGAGCTGCCCAGTCCAGCATCAGCCCCGCAGTCAGCCCCACAGTTGGTCAGCCCTGCAATCAGCCCCATAGTCAGCCCTATAGTCAGCCTTACACATAGCCCTGCAGTCAGCCCTACAGTCAGCTCTACAGTCAGCCCTACAGTCAGCTCTACAGTCAGCCCCATAGTCAGCCCTATAGTCAGCCCTGCAGTCAGTCCTGCAGTCAGCCCCATAGTCAGCCCTATAGTCAGTCTTACACATAGCCCTGCAGTCAGCCCTGCAGTCAGCCCTATAGTCAGCCCTGCAGTCAGCCCCACAGACAGCCCCATAGTCAGCCCTGCAGTCAGCCCTATAGTCAGCCCCGCAGTCAGCCCCACAGACAGCCCTACAGTCAGCCCTGCAGTCAGCCCTATAGTCGGTCCTATATTCAGCCCCATAGTCAGCCCTGCAGTCAGCCCTATAGTCGGCCCTATATTCAGCCCCATAGTCAGCCCTATAGTCAGCCCTGCAGTCAGCCCCATAGTCAGCCCTATAGTCAGCCCTGCAGTAGGTCCCACAGTTAGTTAGCCCCGCAGTCAGCCCTATAGTCAGCCCTATAGTCAGCCCCATAGTCAGCCCTGCAGTCAGCCCCACAGTTAGTTAACCCTGCCGTCAGCCAAGCTGTCAGCCCAGCGGTCCGCCCCGCGGTCAGTTAGCTGGCAACTCTCCGGCGGAGCCTGGAAGGTCAGCGTTGTTGTCCTCATTGTGGTCGCCAGCTCGGGCAGGTCAGCAGCGTGTCCACCGCAGGGCTTCCGCTCACTGCCCGAAGCTCACTGCCAACTACGCGCTCTGCCTCTCCCACCGAGCCCGCGCGGGCCTCGGCGGGGACGTGCCAAGGGGAGGCGCCAGGCACTGACCTGGGGGGACGGTGTGGCAACCGAGTTAAGTGGGGGCGTCCAGCGGCTGGGGACCCCGCTGCGGAGGTGGCGTGGGCGCGCGCGGGTCCAGCCTGGACCTTAGGGGATGGGCGTAGGTCAGGACAGACTCTGTGCCCGCCTCCCCCTCCCGGCCCGGGCTGCCGCGGTGTACACGCCGCCCGGCAGTCGGGATCCGGGCCAGCAGTGGGGACGCCGTCCAAGACAGACCGTCCTCCTCGCGGGGCTGCGGGGGACTAAGCGGGGGTCTGGGCGCTGAGCTCAGACTGGGTGGGCCGGGGTCCTCGCGGCAGTCCTGGGTCCCTAAGGACTTCCCTGGGGCTGCAGGGGACCGGCCCGGCCCCACCCTCCCCGCCGGCCCCACCCTCCCCGCCGGCCCCACCCTCCCCGCCGGCCCCACCCTCCCCCGCCGGCCCCACCCTCCCCGCCGGCCCCTCCCTCCTCGCCCTCCCCGCCGGCCCCTCCCTCCTCGCCGGCCCCACCCTCCTCCAGCTCCGCCTCTGCTCTCTCAGGCCCGCAGGGCGGGGCTTAGGCCCTCGGCCCTTTCCTAAACCTTCGGCTCTTTCCGTACACACTCGGCCGTCGCTCCAGACCCGCCCGCCCCTCCAGCCCCGCCCTCCACCGGCCCCGCCTCTGCCCCTCTCGGGCCCTCGGCCCTTTCGTAAATCTTCGGCCATTTCCGTACACGCTCGGCCCGCCGCTCCAGCCCCGCCCCCCACCGGCCCCGCCTCTGCCCCTCCCAGGCCCTCGGCCCTTTCCTAAACCTTCGGCCATTTCCGTACACGCTCGGCCGCCGCTCCAGCCCCTCCCGCCCCTCCAGCCCCGCCCTCCACCGGCCCCGCCTCTGCCCTCCCAGGCCCTCGGCCCTTTCCTAAACCTTCGGCCATTTCCGTACACGCTCGGCCCGCCCCGCCACCACGGGGCTCTCCGGGCAGCTGCAGCGCCGAGCTGTGGTGGGGACTTGGGGGCCGCCCCATGTGCTGGACCACGACTGACTCCCGTGGGTGGAACCGGGCTCGGAGCAGCGCACGCGGAGTGCTCACCGCAGGGGCCACATGCACACGAAGAGGCTGAGGACTCACGAGCCTTTAAGACCCGAAGTCAACATGGTTTAACCTGGGATCTGGGGAGACCTGCCTGTTTCAGACATGCAGACAGGCGTGGCTTTGTGGGCACATGGCCGTGAGGCCTGCCTGGCTGCTCCCAGGGAAAGTAACGGACAGCCCTTGGTTTACTGCGAGAACCGCGCGTGCGTCTTTATGATCTTCAGAAACAGGAATAATAAAAAAGACTTTTCAAAACATAATCATTTTCTGTTGGCCAACATAAAGAATTCTGAAAATGATTTTCCAAGGAAGTGACCCTGCACTGTTCTGTCCTTGGCTTTGGCTTTTTATCGTGAGGTAAAATCCGTGCACAGAAAATGAACTCATAAATCAGCGGCCGGAGCAGAAGCCAGAGCCTGGGCCGCACCCCAGACCCCTTCTCCCCGCAGGGAAATGAGGCCCCAGACTTACCTCGTGTTCCCAGAACGTCCCGGAGCGAGAAGAGGCTGATCCGAGAGCTATTTTCACAGGAAATTCTTTACAGCCCGAGTCCAGAAAACTTCCCGCGTCTGGGCCTGCTTCCAGGTCTTGTCTGGACTGCACACACCAGCAGCTTCCTCAGAAGCCCTCCATCCAGCTGCTGGGAAACTATTTCACGGACGGCCTGGGGTTACACATAATACCAAGGGCAGAGCTGGGCCCAGCGCGTGGCTCAGGGGTTGAGCATCCACCTGTGAACCAGGAGGTTAGGGTTTGATTCCCGGGGTTGCGGGCTCCATCCCCAGTAGGGGACGAGCAGGAGGCAGCCGATCAATGATTCTCTCTCATCATGGATGCTTCTCTCTCTCCCTCTCCCTTCCTCTCGGAAATCAATGAAAATATATTTTGTAGAAAACTCTGGAGTTGAGATGCAGTTTGGTGGATGAAATAAAGTACAGCAACACCACCAGCAGGGAGCCTGGGGCCCTGGGTAAAGGCGGGACTGAGCAGTGACGTGCACTCCCTGAGACCTGGCTGAAAGGATCTGTGAAAACTGGGGGCGAGGTTGGACCCCCAGAACCAAGAGCCCAAAGGGACAGCTGGAGGCGACAGCCCGGCCTGGGAGCTGGGACCAGCGTGGTGGGCAGGCGGCGAGGCGACCCGAGGAAGGCGATGGGCAGACACGTGGGAAAGTGAAGGGAAGTGGGGGCAGGATCCGGAAGCTCAGGGCACGGGACACCCCCAGGCTCCGGGACCAGAAGCCCCAGGTCGCTGGGAGGGGCTGGCGAGGCGGACACAGGCGGGCTGTGGACAGCGTGTCCAGTCCTGGGCCCAGCCCGGACCCCTCTGCACCCGGAGAGCAGGTGAAAGATGGACTGGCCTCCTGGAGACCAGGGCTACAGGCCTCGGGGAGAACGTCCTTCAGGTGCAGAAGGGCCACCGGCCAGGAGACAGCAGATGAGCCGAGAGTGGCCATTCCAGGGAGTGGCCGGGGGCCGGCAGGGCCCCGTTTTCTTTTTCTTTTTTTTTTTTTTCTAATATATTTTATTGATTTTTTTACAGAGAGGAAGGGAGAGAGATAGAGAGTCAGAAACATCGATGAGAGAGAAACATCGATCAGCTGCCTCCTGCACACTCCTCACCGGGGATGTGCCCACAACCAAGGTACATGCCCTTGACCGGAATCGAACCTGGGACCCTTGAGTCCGCAGGCCGGCGCTCTATCCACTGAGCCAAACCGGTTAGGGCAGGGCCCCGTTTTCTTGTTGAGCCCACGGATTGACTTGACTTGGAAAGGTCATTGAGGCGGGCCTTGGAAAGAAGTTCAAATTTAAGGAACCAGAAAGCCACAGAATATGCCCAACACTCAAACAGCGGCGACCGTGAGGGCGGATGCAGGTACTTCCCTGGGATCCCGTCACCTGCGAGCGTGGCCATCCCTGCCGGACGCCGCCCAGTGGTGTGTAACGTTGTGGTTAGTGACATCGGCATCTCAGTAGCGAGTGCGTCTCCTCTTTCTGCTCTGGCCACCCTCCGCGGAGGTGACAGGTGCGAGGGGCACCTTTAGGGGAAGAAGGCACCATCACCACCTATGACAGCGAAGAGTCTCAGTTTGAAAGGTGAGCGGAACGCCGGAGAGTCGGGGGCTGGGCTGGGGGTGAGGGGCGTCTCAGGGAAAACATCCCCCCATGGCTCTGAGCCACACTAACGGAAACAGCGGGGACCTGAGCTGGGGGCGCTCGGCGTCCACCCTGAGCCCCCCTGTCACTGTACAGTGTGCACCAGACCCGGGGGGGCACTGGCTCTTACAGGACGCCACCCCCGTTTCCATGGCCCCGAGCTGCTGTGGGGACCAGGAAGTGGGCGTGAGGATGGCTCTCTCACAGCCGCTCCTGCGCAGTTAGCACAGGTGTCACCGGGGACAGGAGACACCGGTGGTCACCTGGCTTCCTGCCCTGGTCAGTCTCATCTTCGTTTTATATTTTTATTGATGTCAGAGAGGCAGGGCGAGGGAGAGAGAGACATCAGTGATGAGAGAATCAGGGGTCGGCTGCCTCCTGCACGCCCCGCACTGGAGATCGAGCCCGAAACCCAGACGTGTGCCCTCACCGAGCATTGAACCCTGAGCCCCTGGTCCACAGGTTGATGCTCAGCCACTGAGCCACACCAGCCGGACAAGGTCAGTCTCATCTGAAACCTCCTCTGGGTGACAGGCAGCAGGCTCCCCTCTGGGAGGGGCACCCCAGCACTCCCCGTGAGAAAACCCCCGAGCAAACTCGGTCTCGGGGCTGGACACGCTGGCATCCCCTCAGGCCTGGGGTAGGACACAGGTGATCCCTTCCCCCAAATGACTGTTTCTCAGTTGTCTAGTTTTCCAAATCCCTCCCTCCCTCCCTCCCTCCTCCCCTCCCTCCCTCCTCCCCTCCCTCCCTCTCTCCCTCCCTCCCTCCCTCTCTCCCTCCCTCCCTCCCTCTCTCCCTCCCTCCCTCCCTCTCTCCCTCCCTCCCTCCAAATGACTTTCCCAGTTGTCTAGTTTTCCAAATCCATCCCTCCCTCCCTCCCTCCCTCCCTCCCTCTCTCCCTCCCTCCCTCCCTCCCTCCCTCTTTCCCTCCCTCCCTCCAAATGACTTTCCCAGTTGTCTAGTTTTCCAAACTCACTCCCTCCATCCCTCCCTCCTTCCCTCCCTCCTTCCCTCCCTCCTTCTCTCCCTCCTTCCCTCCCTCCCTCTCTCCCTCCTTCCCTCCCTCCCTCCCTCCCTCTTTCCCTCCCTCCCTCCCTCCTTCCCTCCCTCCCTCCCTCCTTCCCTCTCTCCCTCCCTCCCTCCCTCCCTCCCCCCCTCCCCCCCTCCCTCCCTCCCTCCGTCTGCCCCACCTCCTGAGTGGAGGGGACGGGAGGGAGGCACCCACCGGATTCTGCCTGCTCGCACTCTGGCCACAGGCGTGTCTCCGGGAGTGCCGGTGCCCATGGCAGGGCCGACATGGGAGCCAGGGAACCGCCAGGCCTCGTATGTCACAGGGAGGAACGGAAAACCCGAGTGGTGAGGTGACTGAGAAGTTAACCGCCCGGCGGGTGGCGGAGATGGGACCAGGCGCAGACGTCGGGTGTTGGGGCAGCAGGACCAGGACGGCACCCGTGTGGGGCCAGTGGGTCAGACCCGATCGGGGTTCAGCCACCTCAGCACTCGCGTTCTGGCAAGGAAAGAAGTCAGAGCCAAGACCCACACTGCAAGAGAGCGCCCTATGGAACAGAAGGCCAACGTGCAAATTGTCCCCTCCACCGGCCGTTCGACCAGGGGCGGGGCTGGTGGCCAACCTCCCGCGTCCCCTCCCCCGGCTGGCCCTGCCCGACCGGATCGGGGCGGGCCAGCCGAACCCCAGCGGTGCACGAATTCATGCACTGGGCCTCTAGCTTATTTATGAAATCACAGGGGTGGGAGGGGAAATGGGCTTAGGAAACAAGTTAGGGAGACCAGGGCAGGGCCCTCGGAGCTGGGAGGTGAGGAAGGCGAAGGAGATGTGCCTGGGGGGTGGGGGTGGGGGTGGGGGTGCGGTGGGAGGGAGCTGGCCCTCAGTCCTGAGGCCGTTCCGGGTGGAGGGTTTGGGGGGGTCCCAGAGGAGGGTCTCCATTGACTGGCTGGCCGGCGCCAGGGCGGGGTCACGGTCCCATGCAGCTGGTCCAGAGGCAGCCCAGGGGTCACTGTCTGGTTTTGCTGCTTTTCTGGGCCTGGAGCTGATACAACTGAAGCCCAGATGCTGTCTCAGGGAGGAACGGCAGGGGGTGCAAACCACGTGACCAGGGATGTGCTAGGGGAGGAGAGGTCACCCTGGGGGCGAGCCCCCCCAGTGTCCTTTGCTAGGCACCGGGCTTTCTGTCCTGCTGGCCCTGGCCCCGGTCCCTGTCCACCTGCCCACCACAGTCACTGCTAACTTGCCGGTGGGGGAAGCCGAGGCGCAGACGAGGAGAGGGGCAGGGACCGCAGTGTCGGAGGGAATGGGAGGGCCCTGGGGCTGGGCCTGAGGGGCCAGGCGCTGTGAGGAGGGCGTGTGACCGTCACACCATCAGCCAGGGAAGCAAACGTGCCTCTCCAAGGGGCGGCTGCGTGCAGGACGCAGGCTTCCTGAGCCTGCCCGACCCAGTGGGAGCCAGGAGCTTGGACCCAGGGAGCAGGACTGGGGGTTGGGGACCCGCCCCCCTTCGGTCAGGAGAAGGGCAGGCTCCCCAATGCCCCACCCACAGGGCCCTTCCATTGGAGCCAGCCCCCCCACCTGCCCACCTGCGGCTGAGCCTGCTCTTCCCTCTGCCCCAGGTGAGGCCTGACCCCGCTGCCCAGCCCGAACCCTGCTAGCGTCTGTCCCCCCACGTTCATACCTTGACTCCTAACCCAAGGGGAGGGGCCGGCCTCACGTCCTGTGAGCAGCCCGGCCTTGCTGCTGAAGCAGTGGGGTGGGGGGAGCGGCCTTGCTGCTGAAGCAGTGGGGTGGGGGAGGGGCTCATGTGCACGCGGGAGCATCTCTGACCCCACAACTGTCCTGGCAGGAGGCTGCAGCTGACCCGGCCGCGTGACGGGCGGGGAGGGGTCGGGCCTCCGGTGCACCCCTCGAATGAGAGGAACAGGAACGCTCTCAGAACCCGCGGCACGAAGGGGACACGGCCCGATCCCCGATCCTCAGGAGACCCGGCGCTTCTGGTCTTTAGCGGACCCTCCCGTGCAGCCTCTGCTCTCCCCACGGACGGGTCACACAAGCAGTGTCCGCGGGCGGGCGCCAGGGGGATGGCGGGGTGCCTCCACCCCAGCTCTGCCCAGCTGCGGCTCCAGACGTCACCGGGGCGTGCAGACCTCAGCCAGGTGGGAGGAGGGGCCGGAGGAGGGGCCGGATAGCGGGGGTGCCACCTGGGAGCCTGCAAGTCCTGGCAACACAGACCAGGAGGGAGGGGGTCCTCACGACAGAGGTGGGGGCTGGACGGAGCACCGCGAGCGGAGGGCGCCCCCTCACCTGCTCCGGGCCCTGCCGTCCTGCGCCCCAGCACCCTCACTGGGACGGGGAGTCCTGGCGAAGGTCAGACAGACACGGAGCGTGAACACGACGGTCCCCATCACGTGTGTCTGACAGAACACGCAGGGCAAGGGCGGCGCTGACACAAGGACCCACACCCTCGGGCTCGGCAACATCAGCTGCTTTATTTCACTGTTAGACGTCTGGCTGCGGACCCTCTGCTTCCACAGAACGGGAGCGCAGGCCACGGCGCAGGGCATCCGTTAGTTGTGGGGCATGATTCGGGGGTACTGTTAGGATTTAACTCCCTTCTTAAGGGGCGATAAATAGGGGTGACATGATCAATAAAATCAGAGCGCCGTAATCAAACACTCCTCTGAGGGTCCCGCACGGAATGGCCCCGGTCCCACGTGATCTCACCGGCAAACGTGCTTCCATACAATCCCTCTGATGGAACCGCACACTCGTGACAAGAACAGATGCTGGGGCCTCTCTGGGTGAGACTGCGGGGCGGGGGTGCGGGTCCCCTGGCACGGCAGGGACCAGGACGTCCTGGGCTGGCCCCAGGCAGCTGGGAAGCAGGGGGAGCCGCAGGGCCTGGCAGCCCAGCGCCCCGGAGGCCGAGGCCGGTCTGCCCACAGCTCGCAGGGAGCCGTGAAATCCAGAGAAAACCACCAAGGAACCGGGGTCTCATTCGGGCACCTGCTGGCAACGTCTCTGAAATCTAGACAGTTCTGATTATTAAATACCCTCCTCATTTCGTCAACTGAGCGATTCCACGTGAACACATAATTCTGGTTTCCTGTAGCTTCCTTGATAAAAAATCTGCGAGACTCCTACACGTGCCGCTGCAGCGTGGCCCCTAGAGGGCACTGTTGCACCCGGCTGGACAGTCAGGGGAACTTGTAACAAGGCTTCTACCTCCCCGCCTTCCTCCCGAGGGAACAGGCAAGGCTGGAACAGAGCAGGTGCAGGCTGCGGAGACGCAGTGCGTGCATTTCCCGTGTGACTCAACTCGTCAGCCAGGCAGCCTCACAGACGGGGGCCGGGCTCGACCACAGCCACAGGTGAGCAGGAAGTGCCGTGGCTCCTGCCTTCCTGCCTGCGGAGACAGGCCCTGGGTTGTAGAAAACGCCAGTCTGTGCGGCCCAGCAGGGCGCGGGCACTCGAACCCAGCCCCGCCTCCCCGGAAGCTTCCACGACCAGCTCGCCCCCAGGCTGGGCTCTCAGGAAGGAACCAGGACAGACAACGGACAGGAGGCGGAGTTCTGCCCCTGAAGGCAGTCACTGGGAGGCGCGTGGTGGCGACCTGGGAATTAATACTAACGCACCACCAAGCGGTCTCTCAGAGCGGCGCTGGGGCGTCGGGGGGCAGGGGGCTCCCAGCGGCTACTGCCCCTTCTTCGGGGGCACCTGGCCGTTGGCCCTGGGCGGGGCGTGGCCACGGGGCCGCGGCTGGGGCGACGCGAAGTTCCAGTCCACGGGGCTGAGGAGCTGCTGGGTCTTCTTGTGGGTCCAGTAGGGGTTGAGCACCAGCGTCAGGAGGCTCATGCCCAGCAGGAAGAGCGCCAGGTGCGGCGGGTACAGGGTGTCCCGCAGGCCCTCCCAGTGCTGCGCGCACACCCACCACATGTGGTAGGTGAGCACCATGCGGCAGTGGAACATGTGGATCATCAGCCACTGGTTCGCCTTCCAGAGCAGGGAGTCGGCCCAGCCAGCCTGCGGGGACACAACAGCGGTCAGCATGGCCGTGCACGGACGCCAGTCCTGCCCGGGCCTCCTCCCACTCGGTGCTGGCGCAGCCCGCCCCCGTGCCCAGCCCGGAGTGACAGCAGCGCTGGCTGGGCCTGGACGGGCACCGGGCCTGCTGACCAGCCCTCCCCGGGGGACAGCCCAGGAGTCGCTCAGGGCAAGGCCAGTCCCTGGCCCACGGGCTTTTGTGTATTTTATCCCAGTGCCCGGGCCTCAGCCACAGTGACCCTGCCTGAGGTCATTCCAGTTCACATGACGCCTAGTTTCCGGGGCCGCAGCTAAAACCACAAGGCCAGCCTGCCCAGGGTCCCGTCTCATGCTGGTCTCAGCTAGGGTTTCAGGCCTCTGCCACCAGACTGTGGGCAACAGAAGCAGAAGTCAAAGGGGGGCTCTTGCCTCGTTGCTACGGAGAGAGCAAGATGGGTCCCCAGCAACTCTGCGGGAGCCCCCGGGGTACTCGGCCAGGGCTCCCCTTCTGGCACAGCTGCTCAGCCCGCCATGGTCTGCCCTGGAAGCGCGGCCCCTACGTGTGCACCAGTGTTCCCGGCAGCACCGAGGACGTGGGCTTCGCTAAGTCACACTCAGTGAACTGCCAAGAAGGGGCGTTCGAGACCTCCATCTACCTTCTGACAGAGGCTAGCTCTTGTACATAAAACAAAACACTCCCAATATGAAAGAGTACAGGCAGGGTGCGCGCGGCTGAGCCCTCACAGAGGAGACAGACAGCCGGAAAGGCGGCCTGAGCCGGCGGCAAACGTCTGTCGGCCATGGATCTGGTGAGAGCCATCTCCAGCGGATGTAAGAGCCATTCAGCTAACAGTCCAAAAGCAAGGAATCTGGTTAAAAAGCGGGCTCAGGGCAGAACAGTTTTTCACAGACCGACAGCGACAGCTCTCTGAGAGAGCGCTGATGCCGCTAGTTGTCAGGAAAGTCCGTCAGACCAGCGAGACGGACCTCCTGCCTGCCAGATGGCACCAGGGAGAGAGGACAGGCAGCGTTGTGGGGTGTGGGAATGAGCACCGTGCAGCCGCAGTGGGAAAGTGTGGGGTTTCATCTTCTAAAAGCAGAACTAGGATCCGACCCGGCGCCCCACCTGTGGTCTGCGGGGGACGCGGGCTCCGTGGCACCTGCTCAGGCCTCACCCGCCGCCGCCTGGGCTGCTCCGACACGTGTGCACTGGGAGGCGTGTGCACAGGGAGGCGTGTGCACAGGGAGGCGTGTGCACTGGGAGGCGTGTGCACAGGGAGGCGTGTGCACAGGGAGGCGTGTGCACTGGGAGGCGTGTGCACAGGGAGGCGTGTGCACAGGGAGGCGTGTGCACTGGGAGGCGTGTGCACAGGGAGGCTGTGCACTGGGAGGCGTGTGCACTGGGAGGCTGTGCACTGGGAGGCGTGTGCACAGGGAGGCGTGTGCACTGGGAAGCGTGTGCACTGGGAGGCGCGTGCACAGGGAGGCTGTGCACAGGGAGGCGTGTGCACTGGGAGGCGTGTGTACAGGGAGGCGTGTGCACTGGGAGGCGTGTGCACAGGGAGGCGGCACTCCCAGGCCCCACAGGTGAGACTGTCACATGACGATCAGCCCGTGTCTGTCACACAGCGTCGGACATCTCCGTGTCCACAGTGACCTGTGCACCCAGCAGGATGCAGTGAAACCCGCCCTGTACCACCTGAGGGTCCGACTCCCGCTCCAGGGCATGCACCTCAGTTGCAGGATCCCCGGCCTCATTTAAACCACTTCTTTAACATGAATAAAATTTGCCCTGGCCGGTGTGGCTCAGTGGACAGAACGTCGGCCTGCAGACTGAAAAGTCCCGGGTTCGATCCTGCTCAGGGCACAGGCCCAGGTTGCGGGCCCGATCCCCAGTAGGGGGCGTGCAGGAGGCAGCCGATCCATAATTCTCTCTCATTATTGATGTTTCTATCTTTCTCCCTTCCTCTCTGAAATCAACAAACATATTTTAAAAAATAAAATAATAAAATGAATAAAATTAAATCCAACCAAAAAGAGCCTGTTGCTGATGCCGTCTGCAGTCGCTCAGTCTGCTGACGACCCCACGGCCCCCGCGAGCCGGACACGGCGCTCAGCTTCCGGGGCGGAGCGGGACCTGCCCTGGACAGGCGCTCACCTTCAGCAGCATCCAGGACACGCAGGTGAAGGGCGTGCTGGCCTCCAGCAGCAGGGTGGCCATGGCCAGGTAGTGGCCGGCCTGCAGGTTCACCGCGAGCCCCAGGAAGCCCAGGAAGGCGAAGAGGTGGTGGAGCACCAGGAAGGGGTCGAAGGTGCGGAAGCGTGCGTTGGACAGGTGCAGGGCCGCGTTCTCAAAGAAGAAGAAGCCGGTGGCCGTGGCCACGTGGAACCAGGACCAGCTCTGCTGGGCGTGCACCTTGTCGGCCGTCAGCACCGGGTCCACCAGCAGCGTCCACAGCCCCGCGGCCGTGCTCTGCACGCCAAACACGGCCCGCGTGGCGGCCAGGTTCCAGAAGACCTTCTCCTTGGCCACCAGGGCGTGGTACGTGGCGTTCAGGGAGGATGACAGCTGGTGGCACACGACGAAGACGCCCAGGTAGAAGGCAAAGCCGGCGGCCACCAGCGTGGCACGGATCTGCCAGGAGGTGTAGTCCAGGTCGAAGATGCTGTCCGATGCGCCTTGGTCGCCCGCGAGACTCATTGTCCCGCGTCCTAGGTCACAGCGAGCCGCGGTCAGCACAGGGCTGTGGGGCCCCAGGCGGAGTCTTGTCCGAGACAAAGGGCCGCGGTCGCTGGGGTCCTCATGTGGCCGCCTTCAGCCTGAGGAAGGAAAGACAGCTGCCTTCACATCGCTGAACTGAAGCGGGGACACACGGCTGCAGCTCCACATTACCTCACTCACGCCTGTCTGAAGGTCCTGGCACAGCACGGAGACCTCACTGGTCACACATGAGAAAGGAAGTCACACGAAAGACGGGAGGCCCAGCGGGAACAGGAGGCACAACCGCTAACGGGCCGCCCAGCCCCTCCTCGGAGGTCATCCCAGGTCAGACCCCAGGTAGTTACACTGGACGCAGCCTTCGCCTCCAGACCCCGGACGAGGCCTCCGCAGGCGTTTGTCTGCGGGCCCACGTTCCCAGCACAGGCCGCGGACGGCAGCGCCGGCTGGCCTGGGGTCAGGCCCCAGTGGCCCGGGTCCTGGCGCCGCTGTCCGCAGTGGGCAGCTCTGCGGTGAGCACCACGGAGGCGCTGTGAGTCCAGGGACCGAGCCAGGTCTGGCGCACAGTAGGTGTTGGTGCCCCCGTGTCCCCATGGACGGAGGAGAAGCAGGCCCTCCTCCTAACCGGGAAACACCCCTAAACCAAGCACATCGAAGCGGCTTAACCGAGGGCCGCGGGGCGAGTTCACGGCACCGGCTCAGGACCCACTTCCTACTGCGGCCGCGGCCGTGTGCCGGTGGGGAATACTGTGCGCAGGTTTCCCTGGCACCAGGCTTCTCTCCCCACAACATAAACAGAAGTTCGCCCTGCATGGCCCCTGCGAGGCTGCTGCTCACACATCCGCTTCTCAGGCGACTTGGGTTTGACACTTAGAGATCCCGTGAGACGGGCTCCAAGATTTACTCCGATGCACCGAGGTCCCTGCCGCGCCTGAGGCCCCCTGACCTGTGTCACTATAGGTGAGTCCCCCCAGGACAGAAGGTCAGAGCCTGACCACGTGACCTCGAAGCCCCCAGGACCCCTGGCCTCCTGCACCTCCCCCGCTACTGCCCAGTGAACCTCTAGTTTCTGAAAACACGGGCTCTCCTGGCCCCCAGCCTGGACCTAGCGGGTCCCCACGCCGGGCTCGCCCTCAGGCCCAGCTCCCACCTCCCTTCCCCCAGGCCCTCCCAGGCCAGGGCTGCTTCGGGCAGGGAAGGGCGTTCCTACAAGCTCCCACTGGCCACCTTCCCCAGCGGAGGCTGCAACCCGCTCACGCTGCCCTGGTGCTGACCCCGCCGGCCAGCGCAGACGCCCCCGGGCTCGGCTGGAGGGCGGACAGGCTCCAGCTCTGCACGTGTCCCCGGCTATATACGCGGGACCGTCTGTGACACTGAAGGGGCCTGAAAATCCACCCGTTCCAGCCGCGCCTGCTCAGGGGGCCCGGCCTGCAGGACCCACCAGGAGGCAGGCGGTCCTGGCGAAGCTGGGGGGGGGGGGGGCGCCCACGCGGTGCAGAGCCTCGGAGGCCCCGGTCGCCCACACCCACGCCCACGCACGCAGGGCTGCGAGGAGGCCTGGCACCGCCCCGTGGGAGAGGGGGAGAGGCATCCGTGCACCGGGGCGAGAACTGCCTGAGCAGGGCGCTGAGCTGTTGGTGCGGGAATGTCCCGCCCAGGAAGCTGACTGTTCAGCTGAAACCACCACTGGATGACGCGGACGCGCTGGCTCGTGACGAAACCACTGGAACCCTCTCCAGCCTCCCAGCTCGTGAACTGGTGTGGCACCAGGGCCCAGGCACAGGGGGTCAGCCCTCCGGCTCCGTGTGCAGGGAGCGCGCCTGGCGGCCAGGAGACCCCGGGTCCGCGCACTCTGCGTGGGCGGCTCAGGGCTGCTTCCCAGGACGGGAGACGCGGCTGCCGCTGCCTACCGGGGTGCAGGCCTCGCACGAGCGACCATGTCTCGGAGGTGCGCGGCCTGGGACTCTGGAGTCCCTGTCCTAGACGCCACCGAGCGGGGGAAGCCGCGCAGGGAACATGCCAGGGAAACAGCTCAGAGGGAACACGGGCCCTCGGGCTGCCCGCTGCGGAGGAGGAGGGCACTGCTGGGAGGGGCGGCCCGCCTCGGGGATCCGGGCCCAGGACTCAGGACTCCAGCTCACGGAGGTGAAAAGAACAGGCAGGAACTCACTCAGCCCCGCAGTGACCATCCAGGCAGCGCAGGGCCGTGGACAGGCGCGGAGCCTGCGGATCCCCAGGAGCTGGCGGCCGCGCTGGGCATGCCGAGTGTGGCGCGAGAGGACTCGCTGGTGCGGGGATGTGGGCACAGCTTTAAGTGTGTGTGTGTGGGGGGGGGGGGGGCGGGGGGCTCTGTCACCTCAGCAGAAGGTGTGGTGAGATCCTGGGAGGGCCCCGCGGGAGGGGGCGCGGTTCCAGACCGTATCCCCCAGCGGCGGTCCAGTGGACAGCACACAGGATTCGCCCTGTCCCTGTCCAAGCCCGAGGGGGCTTGACTTTGTCCTCTGAGTGAGAAGACGTGTTCATCCCTGATAGCGGGGCAGGGCCCTGTGCCACACTCTGCCCTCCTGCCCTCACCCTAAGTCACGGAAGCGTTAGGATGGGGTTTTCGGCGGCCACACCGGAGGGGAGGCCAAGAAGCAGTCTCTGTGGAGAGTGAGGGCAGTTGGGTAGAGTGGACACATGTCCGAGGACGTGACCTCTGTGTAATACAACGTGTTTAACGTAAAGAAAATTGTTCTGTACACAGACCAGGTCCAACTCCCGGTTAAGAGGCGGCAAGAGCACTCAGCTCTGGGCGTGGGCGTGGGCGAGGGGGTTTTCCCGCTTGTTCTGGCTGGAGAGATGCCCCCCCGCCCCCCAGCACAGCTGGGAGCACGCCTGGGCAGCCGGGGACCCCCACCAGCCATCCAGAGCCTGAGACCAGGGCCAGGTGCCAGGCAACCAGGGCCCACGCCGACAGCCCCAGGCCCCCACCTGTTCAATCCAGCCGCCCCCGTGTCCCCTGCCCCTCCCGGGGAAAGGCCAAAAGGGCCTGGCCTCGACCTTCCCCTCTCCTGCCCGCCCCTCCCCCACCCCCCGCGTCTCCCCACGTGGTGGTGGTCTGGGGGCCGCGTGTAATGACCGGCGTCTCCGTGGCTGCCCTGGCGGACCTCAGAGGAGCACAGAGGCTTGTGCAACACGCCTCCCCCCCCCCCCGCCCCCTGCCCACCCCGCAGGGCGAGCACCAGGTGTCCCCAGGGGGCCGGCCTGGGGGAAGGTGAGCGCGGCAGGGCTCTGAGTGCTGGGTGGGGAGGAGCCCCCTCCCAGAGGAGTCCTCGTGGCCCCAGGGGCTGCCCTGCCCACGCCCAGAGCTCAGCCCAGCGGCCTCAGCTTCTTCTCGGGCTTTCCCTGCCGGTCAGGAGCGGGGCTGCCGGTCAGGAGAGGGGCTGCCGGTCAGGAGAGGGGCTGGTGGTCAGGAGAGGGGCTGCCGGTCAGGAGAGGGGCTGCCGGTCAGGAGAGGGGCTGCCGGTCAGGAGAGGGGCTGGTGGTCAGGAGAGGGGCTGCCGGTCAGGAGAGGGGCTGGTGGTCAGGAGAGGGGCTGGTGGTCAGGAGAGGGGCTGGTGGTCAGGAGAGGGGCTGCCGGTCAGGAGAGGGGCTGCCGGTCAGGAGAGGGGCTGGTGGTCAGGAGAGGGGCTGCCGGTCAGGAGAGGGGCTGGTGGTCAGGAGAGGGGCTGCCGGTCAGGAGAGGGGCTGCCGGTCAGGAGAGGGGCTGGTGGTCAGGAGAGGGGCTGCCGGTCAGGAGAGGGGCTGGTGGTCAGGAGAGGGGCTGGTGGTCAGGAGAGGGGCTGGTGGTCAGGAGAGGGGCTGGTGGTCAGGAGAGGGGCTGGTGGTCAGGAGAGGGGCTGGTGGTCAGGAGAGGGGCTGCCGGTCAGGAGAGGGGCTGGTGGTCAGGAGAGGGGCTGCCGGTCAGGAGAGGGGCTGGTGGTCAGGAGAGGGGCTGCCGGTCAGGAGAGGGGCTGCCGGTCAGGAGAGGGGCTGGTGGTCAGGAGAGGGGCTGCCGGTCAGGAGAGGGGCTGGTGGTCAGGAGAGGGGCTGCCGGTCAGGAGAGGGGCTGCCGGTCAGGAGAGGGGCTGGTGGTCAGGAGAGGGGCTGCCGGTCAGGAGAGGGGCTGGTGGTCAGGAGAGGGGCTGGTGGTCAGGAGAGGGGCTGGTGGTCAGGAGCGGGGCTGGTGGTCAGGAGCGGGGCTGGTGGTCAGGAGCAGGGCTGGTGGTCAGGAGCGGGGCTGGTGGTCAGGAGCGGGGCTGGTGGTCAGGAGAGGGGCTGGTGGTCAGGAGAGGGGCTGGTGGTCAGGAGCGGGGCTGGTGGTCAGGAGAGGGGCTGGTGGTCAGGAGAGGGGCTGGTGGTCAGGAGAGGGGCTGGTGGTCAGGAGAGGGGCTGGTGGTCAGGAGCGGGGCTGGTGGTCAGGAGAGGGGCTGGTGGTCAGGAGCGGGGCTGGTGGTCAGGAGCGGGGCTGGTGGTCAGGAGCGGGGCTGGTGGTCAGGAGAGGGGCTGGTGGTCAGGAGAGGGGCTGGTGGTCAGGAGCGGGGCTGGTGGTCAGGAGAGGGGCTGGTGGTCAGGAGAGGGGCTGGTGGTCAGGAGCGGGGCTGGTGGTCAGGAGAGGGGCTGGTGGTCAGGAGAGGGGCTGGTGGTCAGGAGAGGGGCTGGTGGTCAGGAGAGGGGCTGGTTCCCGTTTTGCACGACTGCGTGAATGTGTCCTTGGCCGAGCCCTGGCTCCCCCAGAGCCTCTGCCTCTGCGTTCTGCAGGGAGAGGCCGGCCCGGAGGCTGACCGGGACCCGGTCCCCCTCGGAAGTGCCCAGTGCAGGGCTGTTGGCGGGGGGGGGGGGGGGGGAGACTAGGACTAAGGAACCAAGAGCAGTCGGCTCGGCGGGTTCGGATCTTGGTTCTGCTATTCGGGAGCTAAGAAACAATTTCCTCCCGCACTGGACCCCAGGGCCTGCCCACGGAAATGAGAAATACGGATAAGCGCAGGCTGGCCGATGTCCATTACTAATACGCAGCACCTGCTGTGCGCCAGGCGTGTTCAACTAGGCCCGTGGTCGGCAAACTCATGAGTCCACAGAGCCAAATAGCAACAGTACGGCTGAGATTTCTTTGGAGAGCCACATTTTTTAAACTTAAACTATATAGGTAGGTACATTGGCACTCCTTAATTAGGGCACTCCTAAGCTGGCCTTTGCTAAAAAACGTCCTCAATCTGACTGAGGTACACTCAAGGGGCCAAAGAGCCGCATGTGGCTCGCGAGCCGCGGTTTGCCGACCACTGAACTAGGCCACCTTCTCAACACGGAGCACTAGGTTCCCACACACAGACGCTCGGGCTAGTTACTGGCCCCGAGTCCCAAGCGCCGCAGTGGGGACGGGGCGGGGATGAGGCTGAGGCCGCGGGCTTTCTGGTGGGCCACCGCCCCAGGTTCGGCCCTCATTCCTGCAGCGCCCGCCGGGCGTGGGCATTTCTGGGTGGCCGGGTGCCCAAAGGCAGGTGTAGAACCACGAAGCTGGCATGATCGACCCGTTAAACCCCACGACTCCGAGGGGGACAGTTCAGTCTCTCCCTTCCTCCGGGCGAGATAACCGAACAATGGCGTACGGTCTCCTCCTGCTGTGGCTGCTCTCCTGTGAGCTAGGCACCAAGCACACCAAGCCTGGCCGTCCTGGAGCGCTGAACAGATCTGCCTCTCCTGCCCCCTCCTCCCTCCCTCCTGCCCCTCCTGCCTCCCTCCTGCCCCTCCTCCCTCCCTCCTGCCCCCTCCTCCCTCCCTCCTGCCCCTCCTCCCTCCCTCCTGCCCCTCCTCCCTCCCTCCTGCCCCTCCTGCCTCTCTCCTGCCCCCTCCTCCCTCCCTCCTGCCCCTCCTGCCTCTCTCCTGCCCCCTCCTCCCTCCCTCCTGCCCCCTCCTCCGACCCCCTGGCCCCCATCCACAGCACAGGGCAGTGGGGCCCTGAGACGAGAGCAGAGGGTCAGGGAAGGTGGCCAAGTGGACGGCCGGTGAGGGAAACAAGAGCAGAGGCTGCACGACAAGGGACCACTGACCAACTGCCCCGACTCCCCAGCACAGGGACCCCGCACTGGGCCCTCGAGTTCCGAACCACAAGCTCAACTGCCTGATGGTGCGATGCCTGCGACAGGGTGGGAGGGCCGGGTGCAGTGAGAGAACCATACCCAGGGCAGGGAGGGCAGGGAGGGCAGGCAGTGGTGCCAGCACTCCAGGGGGGGAACAGATCTGGGTCCAAGGACTGGGAAATCCAGGAAAACACGGTCCTTCCAGGTTACACCCTGAGAAACCCCAGCCTGTAGGTGCCCTTTTGAAGACGGTGCTCACTACCTACACACAGCTCCCCCACACACACAGCTCCCCCACACACACAGCTCCCCCCCACAGCTCCCCCCCACACTCAGCTCCCCCCCACACTCAGCTCCCCCCCACACACAGCTCCCCCCACACACAGCTCCCCCCACACACAGCTCCCCCCACACACAGCTCATTACCTACACACAGCTCCCCACACAGCTCACCCCCACACACAGCTTCCCACACACACAGCTCCCCACACACTCAGCTCCCCCCCCCACACAGCTTCCCACACACAGCTCCCCACACACAGCTCCCCACACACTCAGCTCCCCCCACACACAGCTCCCCCCACACACAGCTCCCCCCACACACAGCTCCCCCCACACACAGCTCCCCCCACACACAGCTCATTACCTACACACAGCTCCCCACACAGCTCACCCCCACACACAGCTTCCCACACACACAGCTCCCCACACACTCAGCTCCCCCCCCCACACAGCTTCCCACACACACAGCTCCCCACACACTCAGCTCCCCCCCCACACAGCTTCCCACACACACAGCTCCCCACACACTCAGCTCCCCCCCACACAGCTCCCCCCCCACAGCTTCCCACACACTCAGCTCCCCCCCACACTCAGCTCCCCACACACACAGCTCCCCCCCACACACAGCTCCCACACACACAGCTCCCCACACACACAGCTCCCCCCCACAGCTTCCCACACACACAGCTCCCCACACACTCAGCTCCCCACACACACAGCTCCCCCCCACAGCTCCCCACACACACAGCTCCCCACACACACAGCTCCCCACACACTCAGCTCCCCACACACACAGCTCCCCCCCACAGCTCCCCACACACACAGCTCCCCACACACACAGCTCCCCCCCCACAGCTCCCCACACACACAGCTCCCCCCCACAGCTCCCCACACACACAGCTCCCCACACACTCAGCTCCCCACACACACAGCTCCCCCCCCACAGCTTCCCACACACTCAGCTCCCCCCCACACTCAGCTCCCCACACACACAGCTCCCCCCCACACACAGCTCCCACACACACACACAGCTCCCCCCACACACAGCTCCCACACACACAGCTCCCCACACACACAGCTCCCCCCCCACAGCTTCCCACACACTCAGCTCCCCCCCACACTCAGCTCCCCACACACACAGCTCCCCCCCACAGCTTCCCACACACTCAGCTCCCCACACACACAGCTCCCCCCCACACACAGCTCCCACACACACACACAGCTCCCCCCCACACACAGCTCCCACACACACAGCTCCCCACACACACAGCTCCCCCCCACAGCTTCCCACACACACAGCTCCCCACACACTCAGCTCCCCACACACACAGCTCCCCCCCACAGCTCCCCACACACACAGCTCCCCACACACACAGCTCCCCACACACTCAGCTCCCCACACACACAGCTCCCCCCCACAGCTCCCCACACACACAGCTCCCCACACACACAGCTCCCCACACACTCAGCTCCCCACACACTCAGCTCCCCACACACACACACAGCTCCCCACACACACACACAGCTCCCCACACACACACACAGCTCCCCACACACTCAGCTCCCCACACACACAGCTCCCCCCCACAGCTCCCCACACACACAGCTCCCCACACACACAGCTCCCCACACACTCAGCTCCCCACACACACAGCTCCCCACACACTCAGCTCCCCACACACACAGCTCCCCCCCACACACAGCTCCCCACACACACAGCTCCCCCCCACAGCTTCCCACACACTCAGCTCCCCCCCACACACAGCTCCCCCCCCCACAGCTTCCCACACACTCAGCTCCCCCCCACACACAGCTCCCCCCCCCACACAGCTTCCCACACACACAGCTCCCCCCACACAGCTCCCCCCCCACACAGCTCCCCATACACACAGCTCCCCCCCACACACAGCTCCCCACACACTCAGCTCCCCACACACTCAGCTCCCCTCTTACACACAGCTCCCCCCCACACAGCTCCCCCCCCACAAACACAGCTCCCCCCCAACACACAGCTCCCCCCACACACACAGCTCCCCACACACACAGCTCCCCCACACTTAGCTCCCCACACACACAGCTCCCCCCCCCACACACACAGCTCCCCCCCATACACAACTCCCCCCCCCACTCAGCTCCCCACACACTCAGCTTCCCACACACACAGCTCCCCACACACACAGCTCCCCCCCCACACAGCTCATTAGACACACTGGCTACAAACCCTGTTGCCCTCCCAGTCCCTAACCACTCCCTCGCTAACCCTGCTCAGGACCTCCCGTGTCTGCACAGCTGCGCGCACTGGTTTCTGGGCAGTGGGTGCTGTGCTGTGTCTCGGGGCCCTGAGCACCCGCAGGGATGCCCAGGCCAGGGAAGCACCTGAGCCACGGGACGAGGCCAGGCTGTGGGGATCTGCAGGGACCCAGCCCCCAGCGGAGACCCCGCTGCCCCCGCTGGACCCCGCCCGGGCCCGCCGGCCATCCTGGAGCCACAGAGCTCCCAGCGGCTCACCCTGACCCCATCCCTCTCACCTCAGGTGGCGCAGGGACAGGGCCGCCGCATGCCCACCTCACCCCAGGACCCAGATGTAGGGCTTCTTTCTCCAAGTCGCCCGAACCTAACGGGTAACGTGCAGCTGGGAGTCACTATTCCCCTCCCAGGGGACACTGGGAACCCCCATAGCAGGACTCACCCCGCTCTTTGGATCCTAGGACTTCAAAGCCCAGCCCCTCAATAGAAGCAGCTCTGGGACTGACCGGCCGCAGAGGAACCGCAGCCCAGAGGGAAGTCTGTCCAACCATCGCGCCTTCTTTCTGCTGCAGGGCCTGGTGGCCGAGCTGCTTGCTGCACTGGCCGGGCGTTTTTAATAAATAAAATGGGACAGGCCCCATGGGTCCAGGACAGGACGTGCCAGGGGACCCTTCAGCTCTGACACACCTGTGGGTGCACAGGGCGCCCAATCGCTACGGAGACCGACCGGCACGTGTGTATGGTGAGCACAACGGACCCCAAACTTGGAAACGAAGCCAAAAACAGGGCAGAAAGGTCCGAATTATGTCCTGCTGGACTATTGAGTAACAAGCCCCGAGGGTCACTGGACTTGCCAGGGGCAAGCGCTGGCACTGCTTCCAGGGCCCGCCAGACCTCAGCCTGCGAATCAGAGGTTGACCTGCAGGACACCACCAGGGGCGAGGCGTTCCTGCCCCAGAGACAAGCCCGGCGGCTCCCAGCGAGGCTGCTCCCCCCCCACTGCCCTCACCCAGCATCTCACTGCCCAGCCTCGCAGCGCCTCGCCTCGTGGAAGGAGGGCTCCGTCCGTCCTCCTCCCGCCAGGACCTCAGCTAACCCTGCAGGAGCTCCCTGTGGCCACAGAATTGTTTGCAACATCCCGACACTTAAACGTTAACAGACTGCAACAGTATTTCTTCCCAGATCAAGAGATCCTTGCTCCATGAACGAAACTCAGACCACCAAACCAGGCGTGACCCCGGTGACCTCCCACCAGCTCTAAGCGGCCACTGGGCTGGGGTGCCTGCCGGGCCCACTGTGGACTAAACGTCAGCTTTAACTAGTTTCGTGAAAGGGCCCCGGGGAGGGGAGGCTGCCTTGATCCCGGGGGCCAGCTCCCCGGGAGCCAGGAGCCTCCTGGGAAGTGACTCTCAGGGCAGCGCCCCCTCGCGGGCCCGCGGCGCTCCTGGCCCGGCCGGACCCCGCGCCGCCGCCAACCCCGGCCCCAGGCCCGCTCTCCGCGTTTTAGCCCCAACTGACCGGACGCGAAGCTCAGCGAGGACCCCCGCCAGCACCGCGGGCCTTTCCGGGCCGCCGCCCCCGGTCCCGGACCCCCACCCCCGGCACCCCCTGCCCCGGAACCACGGGACTCGCTGCCCGAGATCCCTCGGCCCGGACCCCAGCAGAACCCGGTCCCAGACCCCGTACCACTGGACCTCCCCGCCCACGGCCCTGATACCCCCGGCCCGGACCCCGCGCGCCAACCCCGCCGGCCTCACCTGTCCCGCGCCCTCACCTGCGCGCGCCTCCCCGGGCGGACCCGGTGCGCACAGCTGCGCTCCCGGCGCCTGTCACCCGCGCTCGCCGCCGCCCCGCCCTCACCGACGACCGCCATCGCGACCCCGCGGCCGACGCGGACGCGCATGCGCACGGCCGGTAGGCGGGGCCTGCGCAGTGGCCGGGAGGAACCACAGACCGGGGCGAGGGGGGGCGGGCGAAACCACAGACCGGGGCAGCGGGGGGGGCGGCCCTGAGCGGGCGCGGGGCAGCGGAGCGGGGCGGCTCGCTGCGGTCCCGGCCTGTAATGTGCGCTGACCCGGGACGCACAGCCACGCCGCGGGCTGACCAGCGAGAACACCGGGCTCTGCGTGGAGGGCTCCTCCGGGCGGACCCCACAGTCGCGGGGATCCCAGAGCCAACCCCGCTAACACCCCAGGCACACCCCACAGAGCCCCCCTGAGCTCCCGAGGGGCCCACAGTGAGTCCCCAGTGACCCCCCTGAGCTCCCGAGGGGCCCACACAGACACACCCACTGAAGCCACGCCCGCTGCACCCCGCTGCCCGCCCCGGGACCCTGGTGACACTGAGCGGCAGTAACCCAGGGCCAGCCCCCCGCAAGTCCTGGAAGAGCCTGACCATTGCACTTTCACTTCCCCAAGGACCCGTGACCTCGCCAATGGCCCCGTCCTCCCTACCGGTTCTGCTCCGCGTGCAGTAAACCCGCCCCAGCCCGTCAGCCCCCACCCCCCACCTCTCAGAGCCCACATTCCCCGGAGAGTGCAGGTGCCCTGAGGGGACGGCAGCCGCCCTCCTGTTGGAATTCAGCGCCTATCACTTAATTTAAAAAGTAATTGGTTGTGAGATATGGTGGTGAGCCAGGGTTATAAGGCAGGTGCTCCCCGCCCCCCATGAGTTGAGCTCTGTGCAAGGAGCAGAGTTTTACTGGCCTGCACCCCCTTCCCCCGCCAAGGCAGCCCCCTGCCCCCCTGGCACCCCCTTCCCGCGCCAAGGCAGCCCCCTGGCCCCCTGGCACCCCCTTCCCGCGCCAAGGCAGCCCCCTGCCCCCCTGGCACCCCCTTCCCGCGCCAAGGCAGCCCCCTGGTCCCCTGGCACTCCCTTCCCGCGCCAAGGCAGCCCCCTGCCCCCCTGGCACCCCCTTCCCGCGCCAAGGCAGCCCCCTGCCCCCCTGGCACCCCCTTCCCGCGCCAAGGCAGCCCCCTGGTCCCCTGGCACTCCCTTCCCGCGCCAAGGCAGCCACCTGCCCCCCTGGCACCCCCTTCCTGCGCCAAGGCAGCTCCCTGGCCCCCTGGAAGCCCCCTAGCCCAGTGGTCAGCAAACTGCGGCTCGCGAGCCACATGCGGCTCTTTGGCCCCTTGAGTGTGGCTCTTCCACAAAATACCACGGCCTGGGCGAGTCTATTTTGAAGTAGTGGCGTTAGAAGAAGTTTAAGTTTAAAAAATTTGGCTCTCCAGAGAAATTCCAGTCGTTGTACTGGTGATATTTGGCTCTGTTGACGAATGAGTTTGCCGACCACTGTCCTAGCCCCCTGGCAGTGGGCCACAGCGGGGGACGGCCTGGCGGCCTGGAGCTGGGCTGATGGGCAGCGTGCATGGCCAGGCCTTGGGGAGCCGGGAGCCTCACCTTCTTGCAGAGAAAACGTGGCTTTGGAGTCAGCCCTGGCTCAGCCCTGAGGTGGGGGCTGTGCTGGGACCGTGGCACCGCACTGGATCCGTGCTGACTCGGGGCCTCCCCGGTGGCTGGGGCACAGACGCCCCGATGGCCGGGAGGTACCAGGGAATCTCCGTGTCGCTGAGCAGAGCCCTGGCCGGGAATGTCACCCTCAAGTCTCTCCTTCTTTAAGGCTATCACCACCCCAGGGCCACCCTGAGGCCTTGGATTGAAGATGGGCCAGACCCGGAGGCCAGGGCCAGCCTCCCCTCCCTGGAGCTGGTGATAGCCTGGCTCTCAGGACAGCTGAGGGGACAGATAAGAGGCTTAAACGATGACCCCCGCCCTTCCGGAGCGGCACCGGGGAACAGTGTCCCTGCAGCCCCGGGAGAGGCCCATTCTCACAGGAGACGCTGCTCTCTGGCCACTGGGTCGAGCTGGCACCCTGACCCTAGGGGCGTGGAGACATAAGCTGGGAAAATCCTCTGACAAGTGGAATGGGGAACTGGGATGGACCGGGGCCCCAGGGGGGCCTGTCCTCCCCTGCATGTCACGGCCATGCAGTTTGACCTTCTCCTGACCTTTCCTCCCTGGAGGTAACTGTTAGGCCTGTAGGGCAATTCAACCCTGAAGGGCCACGTGCAAGCTCCCCCCACAGGAGGACAAAGACCAGGAAAAGCTCTCTGGACACCAGGCATCAGGCCACACAAGGAACTGAGCCGCCCTGAAGGCACCTGAGCGCCCCCCCCCCCGCCCCTCATTCCCCCCCCCCCCCCCCGCACCCCGCAGCCCAGCCCAGCTCAGCCCCAGATCCACCCTGATGAGCTTCCACCCGGGACTGCACATGAGGATGGAGCCCCAGCTCCCGGGGCTGTCCCATCGCCCCCCCCCCCCCCCCCGCCACACCCTCCGTCCCCGTGGCTGGTGCAGGGCAGCCCTTCCCTTGCATATCCCACCCCCCACCCCTTCCCTTAAATAAATTCCGTTTTTCTTTATCCACGATCTGAGACGGCTGTTGAGCCTGCCCGCTCACCCCCACGCTGACCTTCCACGCTGCCCTTCCAATAACAACACCCCAATAACAACACCCCAATAACAACACCGAGCCTGCTCTGCATTTCCGCTCCAGCCCCAGAAGAGCGACAAGACCAGGGGGGGCGACCCCTGCCCCAGCTGCAGTGACTGGCGCTGGCCAATCCCTGGAGACCGCCTCCCCTAAGATCGCCCCCTAAAGGCCCTGAGAAGGCTAACCCCTATTTTGTAAAACTGCTGTTTGAAATTCTCTATTTTTTAGACGGCCTCTTATTCTAAAAATAAATAAATAAATAAATAAATAAATAAATAAATAAGTAACTTTGCTTTCCAGCCTGCTTTAGCCTGAATAATGAGGAAGACGAACTTAGCCGTCTGACCTCGTAGGCCAGAGACTAGATGCGCCCATACTCTCAATGCCAGGCCAGGCGTATTTGTTAATTGGACAGAACTGTGTTGTTTTCAAGGCCAGCAGCGAGATAACCACTAAGCACACAGAGGGCTGGCTCTTTAATAAAAAGGGAAGTTCTGGCCCTAACTGGTTGGATCAGTGGATAGAACGTCGGCCTGCGGACTCAAGGGTCCCGGGTTCAATTCCGGTCAAGGGCATGTCCCTGGTGGCGGGCACATCCCAGTAGGGAGTGTGCAGGAGGCAGCTGATCGATGTGTCTCTCTCATTGATGTTTCTAACTCTCTATCCCTCTCCTCCCTTCTCTCTGTAAAAAAAAAAAAAAAAAAAAAAATCAATAAAATACATTAAAAAAAAAAAAGGGACGTTCTGCTTGTAGCTCTGCTTAGAATTTGAATTCACTTTCTCTGAGCCCACCGGTGAATAAAGTGTGACTCCAAGCTCTCCGAGCATTGCTTGATTTATTCCGGTTCTCTGTAACAGCCCCAGCCCACTTTCTCTCTCCTGGGGGCTCCCCATGCCTCCCCTTCCCCCCCCTTCCCCCCCCCCCCGCCTCTGGCAGGCATCTCCTGAACACTGAGGAACCCCAGGAGCCAGCCACCGGGGGAGCAGAGGAACCCAGGAGCCAGCCACCGGGGGAGCAGAGGAACCCCAGGAGCCAGCCACCGGGGAGCAGAGGAACCCCAGGAGCCAGCCACCGGGGGAGCAGAGGAACCCCAGGAGCCAGCCACCGGGGGAGCAGAGGAACCCCAGGAGCCAGCCACCGGGGGAGCAGAGGAACCCCAGGAGCCAGCCACCGGGGGAGCAGAGGAACCCCAGGAGCCAGCCACCCGGGGGAGCAGAGGAACCCCAGGAGCCAGCCACCGGGGAGCAGAGGAACCCCGGGAGCCAGCCACCGGGGGAGCAGAGGAACCCCAGGAGCCAGCCACCGGGGGAGCAGCAGGCAGGGCAGTGGCAGCTCCTCCAGGCTCACGCCCTGAACCCAGCCCCCAGCCCCCCCTCTTCGCTGACTCTCCAGTGAGCGGACAGCAGCCCGCCAGGCTCTGCTGCTGCTTCTGTCCTAGGCCTTCCTGTCTCGCGGTCCCCAGCTGTCCCCAACGTACCCTCACGTCGCCTGGACTCCAGCCGCGGAATCTCTCCTGCACAAAGTCAAGAGCCCACACGTGACCGGCCGCCCGCTCTGCCGTACACACACGCAGGGTGCCACGGTGCCCGTTCCGTGCGGGCCGCGGGCAGGTTCCCGCCGGCTCTGTGCAGGGTGCGGGAGGTCGGCCCAGACCGGAGCTGAGCGGAGAGCCAGGAGCCGGCTCAGTCAGACACGTGGTGGCTCCCTTGCCCGG